>NC_079194.1:55158497-55305997 GCF_029499605.1 Hyla sarda
CCCCCCCGAGCAAAATTTGCTCTCAAAAAGCCAAATATGACTCCTTCTCTTCTGAGCATTGTAGTTCGCCTGTAGTGCACTTCAGGTCAACTTATGGGGTACCTCCATACTCAGAAGAGATGGGGTTTCAAATTTTGGGGGGGTATTTTTTGCTATTAACCCTTGCAAAAATGTGAAATTTGTGGGGAAACACTTTTTAGTGAATTTTTATTTATTTATTTTTTACGTATGCAAAAGTCGTGAAACCCCTGTGGGGTATAAAGGCTCACTTTATTCCTTGTTACGTTCCTCAAGGGGTCTAGTTTCCAAAATGGTATGCCATGTGGGTTTTTTTTGCTCTCCGGGCACCATAGGGGCTTCCTAAATGTGACATGCCCCCGAGGAAAATTTGCTCTCAAAAAGCCAAACATGACTCCTTCTCTTCTGAGCATTGTAGTTCGCCCGTAGTGCACTTCTGGTCAACTTATGGGGTACCTCCATACTCAGAAGAGATGGGGTTACAAATTTTGGGGGGGATTTTCTGCTATTAACCCTTGCAAAAATTTGAAATTTGGGGGGAAACACATTTTAGTGAAATTTTATTTTATTTTTTTACATATGCAAAAGTCGTGAAACACATGTGGGGTATTAAGGCTCACTTAATTCCTTGTTACGTTCCTCAAGGGGTCTTGTTTCCAAAATGGTATGGCATGTGTTTTTTTTTTGCTGTTCTGGCACCATAGGGGCTTCCTAAATGCAATATACCCCCCAAAAACCATTTCAGAAAAACGTACTCTCCAAAATCCCCTTGTCGCTCCTTCGCTTCTGAGCCCTCTACTGCGCCCGCCGAACACTTTAGATAGACATATGAGGTATGTGCTTACTCGAGAGAAATTGGGCTACAAATATAAGTATACATTTTCTTCTTTTACCCCTTGTAAAAATTAAAAAATTGGGTCTACAAGAACATGCGAGTGTAAAAAATGAAGATTGTGAATTTTCTCCTTCACTTTCCTGCTATTCCTGTGAAACACCTAAAGGGTTAAAACGCGGACTGAATGTCATTTTGAATGCTTTGGGGGTGCAGTTTTTATAATGGGGTCATTTGTGGGGTATTTCTAATATGAAGACCCTTCAAATCCACTTCAAACCTGAACTGGTCCCTGAAAAATAGTGAGTTTGGAAATTTTGTGAAAAATTGGAAAATTGCTGCTGAACTTTGAAGCCCTCTGGTGTCTTCCAAAAGTAAAAACTTGTCAATTTTATGATTCAAACATAAAGTAGACATATTGTATATGTGAATAAAAAAAAAAATTTGAATATTCATTTCCTTACAAGCAGAGAGCTTCAAAGTTTGGGGATTTTTCACCAAGAAAGGATGCAAGTTACCAAAAAATGTTACCACTGTGTTAAAGTAGAATATGTCATGAAAAAACAATCTCGGAATCAGAATGATAACTAAAAGCATTCCAGAGTTATTAATGTTTAAAGTGACAGTGGTCAGATGTTCAAAAAATGTCCGGGTCTTGAGGTGTAAAAATGGCTGGGTCCTGAAGAGGTTAAGGTCAAAACAGGCTAAGGAGAAAGGGATTAAGGAAAGAAATAAGTTTATCATAAAAAAATAAAAAATAAAACATTTTTGGCTTTTGATTCAATAGCTGCATTTAAAAATTTACTCATTTGAACACACCTTTACATAGATAGTTATTTATTAAGGTGAAGCAAAAATATACAAAAATCCCCTTAAATGCCCCCAAAACACCTACTTCCCCCCCAAAAAAAAAAATTGCCTTAAACATTGCTATTTTTTTTTTTTTTTTTTTTTAGATAAGTTTCACTTGGAAGCTCACATTGAGAGTTTTAAAAATAACTCTAAAAGTGATTCCAAAAAAGCATCCCCCCCCATCCTGTAGAATGACCTCTGAAAAGGTCAAAGAGAATACTCAATATCATCTCCAATTAATCTGAATGGGAAAGATCCTGTCTATTGTAGGCTATGTCTATGCGTCCTGCTATAAAACATATCACAAAATGCTCTTAAAAGTTGCTCAGAAGGATGGCTGCCCCCCATAATAATGTACAAATAAAAGAAAATGAGAAAATTACAGTCAGAAAATAGAAACAGATTAGAAGAACATATACACAAAAAAATAACAGTCCTCTAAGCTGTAATTATATAATTATAATTATATAATTTTTAACCTGTTAGCACAAGGGTGGGTGTGTATCAAGTGGCGGCTCTGTGGTCAGACAGAAAAGAAATTGAAAAAGAAAAGAACTTCCTCTGGAGCATACAGCAGATGATAAGTACTGGAAGTATTAAGATTTCTTAATAGAAGTAATTTACAAATCTGTTTAACTTTCTGGCACCAGTTGATTTAAATAAAAACAAAAAAAAAAAAACGTTTTTTCGCCGGAGTACCCCTTTAACCATTTTGATTATTATGAATAAATGTACAGGCTGGACGCATTTCAGAACTACTGTCCTTTCTTCAGCATCATTTAGCACTTAACACTAATACGTTACTGAATTTTTGTAAAGCAGTGTGATAACTCCTGCATCATACACACATTGACAAAAGATGGCAGGCAGTTTGTAAAACTGACCGTCCTGCTTCTCTCTGTCAAATGTCTTTGAGAGCAACGTAGGGCCGTGTCTAGAACTCAACGATTTCTCACCAAGAGGTACACCACCCAAAAGTAGCCTCTGAGAGCCTTTTTTTTTTTTTTTTGAGCAGCAAAAGCAATTGTATGCCCTCTTGCAGCAAGACCCAGTGTCTAATCAGATCACACCTGTAATCATTTACATATCTGCCTGACGGGTTTTGCAGCAATCCCACGTGTCTATGGAAGTGCATTATTTTTGGTTATTCAGTGTACAAACAAACAATTGTACGCAATGGAAAAACATTTCTATGACCTTGTGACACTTTAGTCACAAGGTCTTTTTGCTTTTCACGTGTTGCGGTATCACATGTATTATGCTGCTGCATAATTCCATAGTGTGTAGATCAGTGGTCTCAAATTGTGGCCCTCCAGATGTTGCAAAACTTCAACTCCCAGCATGCCCGGACAGCCGTTGGCTGTCCGGGCATGCTGGGATTTGAAGTTTTGCAACATCTGGAGGGGGCACAATTTGAGACCACTGTTGTAGATCATGTTTCTAGTTTAAGCTTTATGTGCTCATGTTTCTTTGCAGGGTGCTGGCCGCGTCTCACATCTGTGAGTGGGGGAGGGTAAGCATCCTACGTGTCACATGCTTACAGTGTGGGGGAAGGGCTAGTCGTAGCTGAGTACATCATAAATCCTTAGCAACCATGGAGGCGTAGTGAAGTTAAAGAAGCACATACACATATTTTATTCTACTTAAATTAAAGGGGTATTCCAGGAAAAAAAAATTTTTTATATATCAACTGGCTCCAGAAAGTTAAACAGATTTGTAAATGACTTCTATTAAAAAATCTTAATCCTTCCAATAATTATCAGCTACTGAAGTTGAGTTGTTCTTATCTGTCTGGAAACAGTGCTCTCTGCTGACACCTCTGCTTGTCTCAGGAACTGCGCAGAGCAGAATAGGTTTGCTATGGGAATTTGCTTGTACTCCGGACAGCTCCCAAGACACTTGTCATCAGAGAGCACTTAGAAAAGAACAACTCAACTTCAGCAGCTCATAAGTACTGAAAGGATTTTTTTAAATAGAAGTAATTTACAGATCTGTTTAACTTTCTGGAGCCAGTTGATATATATATATATATATATATATATATATATATATATATATATCAAGTTTTTTTTCTGGATGATCCCTTTAAATGCAAGGCATCGGGACTAGGAAAATGCAAGTTCAATGATGAATAAATCATTTGTTGTCTGAAAAATGATTCAAATAAATGTCTTAACTTGTTTTTTAAAACCTGTTAACATTGGGGGCTTTTACTTATGTGGCCACATACTAGGTTCATAATTACCCGACCCTAGAAGACAAGTCCCCGGTGTTCAGGGCTGGTGCACAAATTTTTGCCACCCTAGGCAAAAACTAATTTGGCCTCACCCTTGACTCCGCCCATTGGCACACCCCACCTTACTTCTGGGGGACATACTGTAACTAGCCCCCCTCCTCATCTAATTAGCTTACTACTGGGGTGACACACTGTAACAAGCCCCCTCCTAATGCTGCTGGCTGAGCGATGGGTTCAGATGCTGGTTGTCTAACTTTCTTTTGGCAGGCAGAGCAGCGCCACCCATCAAGAGGGCGCTCTAGGCGGCTGCCTATTTTGCCTATAGGCAGAGCCGGTCCTGCCTGTGTCTTCTCCTTGCCCCACGAGCCTTGATTGTTTGCTCTCTCCCTATACCCAAACAGGGAAAAATAGTAATGAAGGCTGATGTGGTGGGGAGAGGCCAGCGGGGACCACCCTTATGACTCTTGGTTCAGACAGCATGAAAGTGATGACTAATTCCCTTTAATAATGGCTGGAGACCACTTTCACAAGACCAATCACTTTTCTTGTCACTTTTCTAAATTTGTTAGTGGCTATAAAATGTGTTTTTGTCATGTGATTTCTATAAAAAAAACAGTAAAAAATATATTGGCATATAAAAAAGAAAAATAAATAAATAAAAACATGCAAACCTGCATATGTGAATTAAGTTGTATACCGTGGTAAGTAAATTGCACATACGCAACGGATGCATATAACGTATGCCATATCCACAAGATAGAGAATAAGTGTCTGATCACGGGGGTCCGACCCCTTCCCCCCCCCCCCCCCCCCCCCCCGTGATCTCCACAGCCGTATCCCCACCTTCCAAGATGTACTAGTGTTTGCAGTGATGGCCAGCTCAGACTAGTACATCACGGAAGTTGGGGGCCAGATAACTCAACGGGAAGAGACAGGCCCCATTCTTCAGGTCTCAAGGGGTCCCAGGGGTCAGACCCCCGCAATTAGACACCTTTCCTCTTTTTAGAGCTGAATAACCGATTTAACAAAGCTGGTGCAAATCACTGTATAAATACCTCCCAAAATGATTTACTTTGATTATTATTATTATTATTTTTTTAATAAGCAGTGTTTGTTTTATAACAGGGTATGATCTGGATATAGAATTTTTGGGGGCATTTTTACCACAGTCTTCTGTAAAACACTTGAAAAACGACATGTTTTCAAATGCAAATTTTTGAACAAAAGCCACTCAAAAAGAAGGAAATGCATAAAAGAAAGCCTGACATGGTTCCTCTCTCTTGTATCTACTTCAGGGTTTAGCTCAACAAACAGCATCAAAACTGCACGTGTGATTACAGCCTGAAGGGCACAATGCTGTGTGGGTTTCTTTTCCATGTGGAAAGCTCAGCCTTCACCAAAGTGTGGGGGAGGGAAGCGACGTGGCACATGTATTTCATCATTCACACCGCACCATGGGGAGGGGGATGGAATTTTTCTCCTGTGGATTCTTCTGTATGTCGGTTCATTATGCAGTCATGTGAATCGTGAAGATTCTCTGGTTACTCCTCATTCTAGTCTTTAAGTTGTTATTTTTCATATATTTTATTTCTTAATATGGTAAGAAATATTTATTGTAATAATGTATTGTAATAATCTGTGGTAAAGCTCAAAAGATAAATAAAAACTCTAAGTAGATATAATCATAATGATCTAAATGAGATTTGTTTTATATAGTAACATTTTAATTGTAACATATAAAATACATTATTAGAATATAAAAATTGTAAAAAATATATTGGTGTAATTTAAAAAAAAAAAAAAAAAATTAAAAAAAAAAAAAAAAAAAACATTCAAACCTGCATGTGTAAATTAAGTTGAATACCCTGGTATAATAACTCCACATGTGATTTAGTTTACACATTATTCTATTTGCACAAAAATTTGCATGCATTAGTGAATTGCACATACGCAACGGATGCATATCAGTCCTGCAAAAGGTAGTTCTTAGTTACCGTCCTTCATTTATCATTTGAAGCAGCTCCCTCTAGTGATAACTCAGGGAACTGCAATTTTTGATGCCTGTTACTTCTCAATTTCTTTAACCCCTTCAAGACTCAACCTATTTTTTTTTTCCCCTAATATAATCGGATCCGTTTTCAAGACTTCATACTGCATTATTATTAGCTAGGATACCTACGTAAATCGAGATTTTCCTAGCTTGTGACGGAAAATATTAGTTATATGAAGACAGGAGGCGAGTATCTTATGCATTAATCACAAGCGGCACACAGAAGAGAGCAGCCGGCACAACTACCCCTAGATTCCTAAGATCGCACTCTCAGCTAGTGCAGCGAAAATGAAAGACGCCCTGAGCTCGGGCTCCACAGTTCCCTTAACAGTGCTGGCAGGCACTGTAACCCTTCGGGTTCCAAGTCCCTAATGAAAAGACATCTTCGTATCAAACATATGTAGAAAGCAGGGACGTCACTCACCGGGGTACTGTGCCGATAATTCTTTATTTCTTTAAGGTGCAAAGACAGACATGGTGCACGGACGTTTCCAAGGACTCAGCTAATCAGAGTAAGACTGGGTGACTGTCACCCAGTCTTACTCTGATTAGCTGAGTCCTTGGAAACGTCCGTGCACCATGTCTGTCTTTGCACCTTAAAGAAATAAAGAATTATCGGCACAGTACCCCGGTGAGTGACGTCCCTGCTTTCTACATATGTTTGATCTTATGCATTAATCTTTCTTTATTAATGCTCATAGCAGAAAACTATCTTTCTTTATATAATTCAAACAGAAAAAACTTTTCTTCTTTGAAAACGATGAAACAGACTACATATCCCAGCAGTCCTTGCAATCCTGATAGCCACTCCTATCCCAGTGACTCTATATAAAGGACTGCCTTAGTAACACTCCTCCTCTTTCTTGAAGCGAAGTGCAGACTCCTAAGAATCACGAACTCCATGTAGAACTCGGTACCGCAACTCGATTCTTCGGCCAGCCGGCTAACACCTTCCGACTCCGGAGCCATAACACGGGCTTGTGGAACCTTGCCACCAACGACACTCCAACAGGGATGTCCTGAAATCGAACTTCGTCCCAACGGGGACTCAGGAACCAATAGATTATCCGCAAACAGGAATTCTCCACCGTAGTTCAATACCCTGTAGAAAAAGAGAAGAAAACTCGTAACAGGGTGGGTCGGGAGGGAAGATACTCGCCTCCTGTCTTCATATAACTAATATTTTCCGTCACAAGCTAGGAAAATCTCGATTTATATATCAGACAGGAGGCTCATATCTTATGCAAGTTTAAAGCTGCATCATAAAATAGACATCAAATATAAGAATGATTCAGATCAAAGGACAGACATAGAGACATGATCCTCCGGTCTAAAGTAAAATTGACGAAAGGTCGACTCTGAAGACCAATCTGCTGCCAATAGAAGGTCTGACAGCGAACCCCCTGAAGTAACCACTTTAGTGGCCATAGCTCCCCTAGTAGAGTGGGCGCCAAAAAGGGAAATATCAATCCCTGACATTTCCATCACTGATCTCACCCATCTGGCCAGAGTGGCCGAGGAGACTGGATGGTGTGGTTGGACATATGAAACAAGTAATTGGGAATAGTCGGGGGAACGCAAAGGTGCCGTGCGTCTTTCGTATGCCTGCAGGCATCGGACGACACAAAGTCGTGGATGCGACGGAAAAAAGGGGTAGAAAACCGAGTGCAATCTGGTTTTGGTTCTACGAACCACTGAGAAATTAACCCCTTCTGGCGAAAATTGTCACCTGGAAATATCGAGGGCTCTCACATCTGATACCCTTTTAATGGAAACCAGACATAATAGAGTCGTGAGCTTGAAGGATAAAACCTTCAAGGAAAGAGAATCATTGTCTTCCCACGAGGAAAACATCTGTAACACTTTGGCAACGTCCCAAGTGGTCTGATAACGCGGTCGCGGAGGACGTTTAAATTTTACGCCGCGTAGGAGACGGCACACCAAAGGATGTTTGCCTACAGGCAAAGAGTCCACCGGAGAATGGTATGCCGAGATGGCGGACCTGTATACATTGAGGGAACTATATGATTTTCCCGATTCACATGATTCCGCCAGGTAGTTCACTACTAATGAAACAGGTGCCTGAACGGGATTAACTTGTCGTTGATCACACCAACGAACCCACAATCCCCAGGCAGATCGATATGCCGATCTAGTCCCTGGGGCCCAGGCCAAGGCGAGGAGATCTCTAGCCGATTGTGAAAGGACTCCACTTGGGTCTGGCACCCCGAAACCAACCACGCCAGGAGAGGTAGTTTGCCCTCCAGCACAAACGGGTGTTGACCCTTGGTTGGATTCGTCAAAAGATGTGGTAAGTGGGGAAGTAGTCTGGGATAGTCCATCGAAATCCCCAGAATCAGAGGGAACCACGGTTGCGTCGGCAACCAAGGAGTGACCAGAACAACCCTCTCCTTCTGGTTGACTATTTGAAGGAGAAGTCTGGTGATCAACGGAAAGGGGGGAAACACATAATGCGTCCCTGTCGGCCAAGTTTGGCGAAATGCATCCACTGCTACTGCCTCTGGATCCGGCCTCCAGCTGTAAAAGCGGAATAACTGTCGGTTGAGGCGTGAGGCGAAAAGATCCGTGTGGAACGGACCCCAGAGACCCTGAAGCGTTAGAAACACAGATCGTTCCAGCGTCCAGTCGCTGGAATCTGTAAGGTATCGGGAATTCCAGTCTGCCACAGAGTTGGACACACCTGGAATATACTCCGCTATCGGAATAATGTTGCGAGAAAGGCAGAAATGCCAAAATTCGGACGCGATGTCCGCTAACATTTTGGATTTCGTGCCCCCTAGGCGGTTGATGTATTGCACCGCCGCCACATTGTCCATGCGTAGTAATACGCAACAGTTGGACCTCTGGGAGAGGAAGCTCCTGAGGGCGAAAAAGGCCGCCAGGAGTTCCAATGCATTGATATGGAGGGAAGATTCGTCGACGGACCATGTCCCTCCTGTGGTGGAGTGGCCACACCGGGCCCCCCAGCCCTGTCGGCTCGCATCCGACTCCAAAACGACGTCTGAGCTGGAATTGAAGATCGTCTTGCCGTTCCATTCGACGCCATGCCGAAGCCACCACCGTAACTCTTCCTCCATTTCTGGACAAAGAGTGACCTCGTCCGCATAACGCAGACCCTGCCGTAAGTGTAGGGTCTTGAGGCCTTGCAGCGCCCGATAATGAAGCGGGGCCGGAAAAATGGCCTGAATGGAGGCCGCTAGTAGACCGACTATACGTGAGATCACTCTCAACGATACTCGGCCTTTTCGCAAGACTGCCCTGATTTCCTTGCGAATCAAGGCCAGTTTGGACTTGGGTAAACGTAGTACCGCCTGTCTGGTGTCCACTAAGAACCCCAAAAACTCCATCTCCTGACCTGGAGAGAGTACTGACTTTTTGTGGTTGATGAGGAAACCTAGGTCCTCCAGTAATGTCACTGTCCACAGTTTGTGCAGACTGGCTTGCTCTCTGGAACGTGCCATTATTAGTAAGTCGTCCAGATATATTATCAGGCGTACGCCTCTGCATCGCAATGCGGCTACGACGGGCTTCATTATCTTGGTGAAAGACCGAAGGGTAGGCAAGTAAATTGCCACATTCTGTCCCTCCATAGAAATCTTAGAAATTGCTGGGAGGCAGGGTGCATGGGAATTGTTAGGTATGCATCCTTTAGGTCTATCTTGACCATCCAATCTCCCGGGATCAGGAGGTCTCGCAGTAAGTGGATCCCCTCCATTTTGAAGTGACGATACGTCACATGTTGGTTTAACTGTCTTAAGTTTATCACCGGCCGATAACCTCCGTCTTTCTTCTTGACTAAGAAGAGAGTGCTTACGAACCCGGGTGACCAGGGATCGACTTCTACTACCGCCTGTTTTGATATGAGTTCTTCTAGTTCCAAGTCTATGAGGCGTACATTTGGAGGAGAAAAATGAATGGGATGCGGTCTGATGTTCATGACCGGTTGAGAGAGGAAATCTATGTGATAACCCGTTACCGCTGCCAGTATCCACGCGTCTGCTGTAATCGTGGACCAGACGTGGGTAAAATACTGCAGCCTGCCCCCCACAGGTATGTGTGTGTGGTAATGTGGCATCATACTCACCAGTGGGCGGACGAGATCTAGGGAATCCTCTGCTTCCGCGTCCCCTCCAGGGGCGTCCTCGTGGGGGAAAGAAAGGGGCCGGTTGTGCCACAGGGATTGGATATTGCTGTTGAGCGGTAGCGTAAGGTTGAGCGGGGGGTCTGGAATAAGCTCTGTAATAATTGTTACGGCCGGCAGAGCGACCCCTACCTCTGCCGGCCTTGTGAAAAACCTTAGTCCCAGTACCAGGCTTTTTAAGAGAGGATTGAGCCTTGTCAAGGCTGGTGAACAGACTAACGAATTTGTTTATGTTTTTGATCAAATCCTCTCCAAATAGGAGGCCTTCGGCTGAAGGTCCCGGCTCAGTCTCAGCCAAATGAGACAACTGGGGGTCGAGTCTCATTAATATCGACCTGCGTCGCTCAGTAGAGCATGTAGTATTGGCCGAACCCAGGAGGCATATGGCCCTCTGTGCCCAACCTCTTAATTGGGTCAAGTCCACGGGGTCATCTGTGGAAGCCGCTTGTTCTGATAAATTTTATATTTTTGTCAGAGGGCCCAACAAGTCTAAAATGCGATCTTGTATCGCCTTAAATGAGCGCTCGATACCTTTTTTGGTATACTTGCCATTTTTTAGCAGGTACTTTAACAGTACTGGATCAATTTCAGGTGTATGGGCCACCTTTTTGGGGACAAATGGCCTGGGGCATTCTGCTCTCAGTTTGTTCCTATTGACCCTGTCCAGGGTCCTCCTTGTCGAGTATTCTACATATTGTGATACTTGCGGTAGGGGTGCCCAGTCACCTGACCGCGGATGCGATATTGCATCCGGGTTGAAGAATGGTTCCCCTAGGGAGTCTAAGATGGCCTCAGAAGGCAAGTCAGGGTCGACTTCTTTTAAGTCAGTCATAAGCCCAGCTTCCTCAATCTCCGAATCAGAATCTGTGGTCACTGCCACCTCGGATCCTTCTGAAGATTCGTCATTAGACGTATCATTAAAGGAGTTCGGCTTTGCTCGCCTAAGGGACTTAAGGAGTTTATGTGGTATCTCCTTGTGAGTCAAGGGTCGTTGAGGACTCTGTTCAGGAAGGCTGGGTTGACCGGCCGTGTTGGGTCCGGTCTTATGCACCAATTCTACTTCCCCTGCCGGGGAGTCGGAATACGCAGTAAGGTGTCTGCGTTTGAAAGGAGCTTTCCCTTTCTCAACATTACTCTCTGTAACCTGGGAGGTGGAAGGGTTAACAGCAGAGGACAGTGCAGCCTGCACAGATCTGTTGATGAGGTCCTGAATTTGAGCAGCTGTGAGAAGCTGAGGTGAATCAGATGGAAAATCATCCACTGTCACCTCCCTGGGTAAGGTATTAGCTCCTTCTGCCATGATAATTCTATACTAGCACTAATTAGGGCTATAGTAATGTATATGTACTACACTCTAGAGCAACAGAGTATAACTATTAAGCGCACTGCACTGAGCAAACTAAGTTCTCAGGGCAGCACAGAATATAAGAACTCACTATACAGGGACAAATCTGTAGGTACCGCTCTCCTCACCGCTCGCAGCAGACTGGCGATGCGGTGAAGAGGAGGTACAGAACTAGGGTGTTCTCAGCCGTAATCTCGCGATGTTACGGCTGAAAAACCCAATGATTGGTCAGTAAATGACCGCGCCTCACGGAGGGCCCGCCCCCTTCCCTGACTGCGCGCGCGAGTCGGAGTCGCGGCGGGAAGAAGGAGGAGAAGAAGGGGGAAGGGTAAAGGACGCTCACAAGATGGCGTCTAAAGGTAAGAGTATGAGGCAAAAAGGGGGAAGAAAACAGGATTAGGAGGAAGGAGAAGAGCGCCCGAACGTGCGGACAGCAGCTCTCTTCCCCCTTCGATATAACAGGGCAGAAGCCCAGAGGAAAAAGAGAATGAATAGAAAAGAAAGAATAAAATATTTAAAGAGAGAGTAGTAAGATATTGTTAAGTGTAAACACAAAACAATTCTGAATACACTGCAAACACGTATGAACAAATTAAGAAGTAAACATATACATGGATTAAAGGAATACTTATCTTATCTCTGCCATGAGCAGAAAGAAAGAGGAGGAGTGTTACTAAGGCAGTCCTTTATATAGAGTCACTGGGATAGGAGTGGCTATCAGGATTGCAAGGACTGCTGGGATATGTAGTCTGTTTCATCGTTTTCAAAGAAGAAAAGTTTTTTCTGTTTGAATTATATAAAGAAAGATAGTTTTCTGCTATGGGCATTAATAAAGAAAGATTAATGCATAAGATATGAGCCTCCTGTCTGATATATAACTAAAGGATTAGCTTACATAAAAAAAGGGAAAAGAAAAAAACAACATAAAATCAGAACAGTATTTGTCCATCATTTACAAAAACTTTTATTAAAATGAGATGACCTTGTTAATAGGGAGATGGCTAATAATTTACTATGTAGAAAATGAAGTCAAGAGGAGTTTGTTTATTGTTTATTATTGTTTTTTTACATATTGATTTACAAAAGATTTACAAAATTGCAACATTTTTATTTTTTTTTCTTATTTTTTTTTTTTTCATTATCTCTCTTTTGTGGAGAAATGTACTGTAAAAATTGCATTTATCTTGAAATTTGTAAAATCTATTGCGGTCCTAGGTTTTATAGCCAGGTCCTGTAGATGTGATTCCTATGAACCACAAGGGGTCTTCACAAAGCAGCACTTCATCTCTAATGTGTCGCACCGTCAGAGGAGAGACTGTGAGACTGTGCAAAGTGCATGAAGCAGAAATGTGCACCATACCATCAAGAACAATCATCTGGATCAAACATGCTCTGAAATGAAATATTCTATACATTTCACTAGAGATGCATTGCTTCCCCGTACACTTCCTTCATTACATTTAATGCTTAGGTGATAAAAATAAAAGATGTGTTTATGTCTTAGAATGCAGAATATGCTTCATGTCCTACAATCACAAGATCACGCTTTGTTCAGATATCGAGCCAGCAAATAATGATAAGTGATTACAGCTCTGGGGGCTGCTGAATTGTGAATGCAGCTCTAATTACTATTGTTGTCTTGCAGTTATCTTGGCAATATGCAGTAAGCATGGAATTTTGGATGTCCTCTTCATGCTTGTGTAGGTTTCCTCTGGATACTCCATTTATACAAAGATACATTGGTTACATCTGTGCTTAAAATCTGAATACAGGACTAAATGACAACCTGGAATTAAAATTGATTTTAGAGTAGAATGAAAATAGACCCTGTTTAAAAAAATAAATAAATAAATAACTGTATATTTATGATACCATTTGTATTGATCTGGTCCAACCAACTCACTTGAGAAGTCACAAAATAAGTTGACACACAGGGTCTCATGTACTATTTTTCCATCTTTTTTGGAAAGATCGGAAACCACTCACACATTTTGGAAACTTTGTGATGGATTGGTCGGAAAAATAGGTAAACTTTTGAGCATGTTTGGTGCACACCGTAACAAATCGAGTGACATACACTTACGTTTTTCCCCAAGTTTTGCACAGAACTCCGATAATACATGATACCCATAATATCCATATAGATACACCTGTTCTAAGGGATCCATGAGTCTGTAACACCACTAAGCAAGCAACATGAAGACCAAGGAGCTCTCCAAGTAGTAAACAGACAATGTTGTGGAGATGTATAGATCATGGTTGGGGTACTAAAAAATATTAAAAATTTTGAACATCCCTCGAAGCACCATGAAACAAAGAGATTTAACAAAAATGTCAACCATAACACTGTGGATCCCCAATGGAGATAAAAGTATCTGTCCATAGGACCATGTCAAACAGTGCACCTTACAGAGTGGGGTTTATGGAAAGAAGCCATAACTTAAAGGGGTACTCCACCGCTAGGCATCTTATCCACTATCCGTGCAACACCCAGCATTTTGAATGAATGCTGGGTTCCGGTGGCAGTGGTCGTGACATCACACCACGCCCCCTCCATTCATGTCTATGGGAGGGGGTGTGACCGCAGTCCCCCTAGCGGCAGAGTACCACTTTAAAGCATTACTGTAATTTAGAAAAACTTTGGACATGTCAGAAGTTTTTATCAGTTGGGGTCTCAGTGCTTAGACCCCTGCCGATATCTAGATCTAGCCGAGAGAAGCACCTGCAATGAGCTTCACTCCCTGGCTTAGTGGCACCAATAGTCTATGCATCCTCTCTCCGAGTCGGAGTGAATAGGAAGCCAGGGAGTGAAGCTCCATACAACCACTTCTCTCAGCTAGATCTAGAGATCAGTGGGGGTCTAAGCACCGAGACCCCAACAGATCAAACCTTTTGACATGTTTGCATGACATGTCAAAAGTTTTTTCTAAATTACAGTAACACTTTAAGAAAAACATAATAAAACACGTCTGGAGTTAACCAACAGCATGTGATAAGACAAAATGTTTACATTTTGCCCATCAGAGAAATTCTATGTGTAAAGCAAACCCAACACAACACTGTGGGGATGGTTTTCATTAACAGGAACTAGAAAAACAGTCAGAATTGAAAGAAAAATTAAGGGTACGTTAACATGGGCGTATTTCATTCAATCTCGCTGCTGCTGAAAATTTGCTGCTGATAGCCTGAGCAGCAGGAAACTTGCAGCTGGAAATACGCAGCAATATAAATGAAATAAGCTATCTGGTTGCTATGGGCAACTGCATCACACAGGTTTTGATAAAGCTCCCCAATGACCCTAAGGCCATGTTCACACGGTGTAATTTGTCTGGAATGTCTGCACGGAAAAACACAATTGAATAATCCGGCTCATAGACACCAATGCATTTCCGAGCAACATGAACATGTCTATCTTTTTGTGGATGCCGGAATCTGGATTTCTGGGACAGAAACATCTTGTCAGAACTCAGAACCTATAGGGTTAAAAGGTTCTGACAGGTTCTTTGTTTGGATTTGTTGCTGGGTTATGCTTAGCTGTCTGGCTGGTCAGCTGACCTTTTGATGAGAGCACCTGCTGGATTGCCTATTTAACTCCCAGATGCTCTCACTCAGTGCCTGCGAAAGAGTCCAACTCCTGTAGCTACTGATTTACCCTGTTTATTCTTGTTTACCCGGCATCTGGGATTTTTGGCTTTTCTTCTCGACTTCTCTCTGGTATTAGCGATTTTATACTTTGACAACTCCTGGTTTTGATGTGGATAGTGGGCATTTACTTATTGTGTGTGTGTTAGTTTTGTTTCTGTTAATCTGTCTGCTCCCTTCTGTACCCTGACCTGTGTCTGTATTATTGTATTTTATTATTTTGACAGTGACTCCCATCACTTGTCTAGGAATGGATTGTCACCGTGGTTATGGACCCATCACCTAAGGCGGGTACGTTAATAGGCAGGGATAGGGGGAGTGGGCGAGAATAATGTGCACTCCTTCCCTGCCCATACGTGACATTTTTTTGCAGGCCCACATACCTGCATTTGCTAAGATGGAAGCAATGATGGCTTTAGTAGAGCAAATGCAAGAATTAACACATTTAGTACAGTCCCTTGCTGAAAGGGTTCAGGCTCAGGAAACAGCAAATGTTCAGCCACTGCTCAGTCCTCCAGCTGTTTCAAGTGAACCAGAAATTAATCTTCCTGACCGCTTTTCTGGTGACCGAAAGAAATTTGTTGTGTTCAGGGAGAGTTGTAAGCTGTATTTTTGCATAAGACCACATTCTACTAGCACAGAGGTCCAGAGAGTAGGACTTGTAATGTCATAGCTGCAAGGGGATCTCCAGGAGTGGGCACTCTCTTTACCTCCCTCAGCTCCTGAATTAAGTTCTGTGGATGCTTTATTTTCTGCTTTGGGTCTTCTTTATGATGAACCTTACTGTGCAGCCTTTGCAGAGTCTCAGCTGGTTAATCTAAAGTAGGGACGAAGAACGGCTGAGGAGCATTGTGCAGATTTTCCTAAATGGTGTACTGCATCTGGTTGGAATGATCCGGCCCTTAGATGTTTGTTCAGACTAGGATTATCTGACGCTATTAAAGATGTCCTGGTGAGCTATCCATCATCTGATTCTTTAGAACAGGCAATGACTTTAGCAGTACTATTTGACAGACGTTTGAGAGAAACAAGTCGTGAAAGGTCTGTTTCTTCTGTCTCTCACTCTCCTTCCTCCAAGTCCTCTTTACCTACCTCTCATGCCTCTTCTGAGGAACCCATGCAGATAGGGAGATTGTCCTCCCAGGAGAGAAGATCTATTTGGAAGAAAAACAACTCATGTTTCTTTTATGGAGAGAAGAGACATCGGATCCAGAATTGCCCCAAACGCCAGCAGCTTGGAAACACCAGCACCTAAGTGACAATCGGGGAGGTCATTTGGGTGCACAGATAACTCCAAAATGGTCTTCTAAACTTTTGTTGCCAGTTCAAATATTTTTACTTGAAAAAATAGTATTTGGTAAAGCATTTGTTGATTCAGATTCTGCTGCTAATTTTGTTGATCTGAATTTTATTAAGTCTTTGAATTTACCCTTGAAATTGTTGGGAAGTCCCATCCCCATTACTGGAGTGGATTATACACCCTTGTCATGGGGCTGTGTCTTTTCTTCCACTCCAGAGGCGGGATTACTGGTGGGTTCGGAATGGGGGTCGGAATGTATAAATAAATGCATTCCTACATGCTTTGCAATTCTCGGTGTGGCCCAAAGTAATTTACCCATTTTTATTTCTGATTTTTGTGATGTTTTTTTCTGAGGAGGCCTCCTCTGCTTTGCCCCACATCGAGATTATGACTTTGCTATTGAACTTGTACCTGATGCTTATGGGGCGAATTTATAATTTGTCTGGTCCTGAAAGAGAAGCTATGTGAAGGATTATATTCAGTCAAGTTTGGAAAAGGGTCATATTCGTCCTTCTGTATCTCCTATGGGAGCAGGGTTTTTCTTTGTGGCAAAGAAGGACAGAGGTAAGGCAATATAGAGGAATGCTTTCTCAAAGGCACAAGGAAACAAAGATCCGTCAGGGAACTGAGGAGGGTGGAGGAATTTATAGATGAGCCACAGGTAGATTACACTAATGAGCGTACCTTCCCTTTAAATCTTAAAGCTCGGGTGCGCGCGTGCCCTAGGGGACGGGGACACGCGCGCCGGAGCAGAGAGGCAGAGGCAGCAGAAACACCCGGAGACTGACGTACTGGAGCTCGCATGCGGGCACGTTCCGCGATGCGAGTCCCAGCCCCATCGGCAGCAGAAGGTAATCTATTACTGTTAATACTTGCAATCTCCAAATCTAGTATGACCTCCATGTTGGAAAATGCAGTCCAGTGGACATCTTGCACAATGTATGCAATCCTTGAGCAGCAGTTTGAGGGTGCATATTTTTGTGCAGGATGTGTGCGAGTTGCTCATTTGGAAGCCCAGATCCTGGATCTAGAAGAGCGACTGGCAACACTGAGAAGCATTGACAACTTGGAGAGGAGTCTCCTGCTCACTGAGCAAGTACTCTCTGGGGTAGAGGTGGGGGAGGATAGTGGGACAGAGGTGCAGGACAGTCAGGCAGCTAGCTGGGTTACAGTTAGAAAACAGGGTAGAGGGAAAAGTGTCAGGGACTGGCACACCCCCACAAGTTTGCCCGGTTGGCAGATGAGGGGGATGCCATTTCAGAGCTAGCAGTACTGCAGCAGGACTCTGCCTCTGACCGCCAGGGGGTGTCTGCTCCAGTAAGGAGGGAGGGAGTAGTGCAGCGCAGGCCAGACAGGTACTGGTAGTGGGGGACAGACAGGGCGATCTGTCACAAAGACCAGGATCGCTGAACAGTGTGTTGTCTTCCTGGCGCTCGAGTTCGGCACATCGCAAATCGGGTTGACAGGTTGCTGGGTGGGGCTGGAAAGGACTCAGCAGTTATGGTACATATTGGCACCAATGACAAAGTAAGAGGTAGGTGGAGTGTCCTTAAAAGGATTTCAGGGACTTAGGCTGCAAGGACCTCCAAGGTAATATTAAGGCAAGGACCTCCAAGGTCAAATTTTCTGAAATATTACCTGTACCACGAGCCACACCAGAGAGGCAGCGGGAGATCAGGGAAGTAAACAAGAGGCTCAGAAGCTGGTGTAGGAAGGAGGGGTTTGGGTTCATGGAGAACTGGGCCGACTTCGCTGTCAGATACCGGCTCTACCATAGGGACGGGCTGCACCTCAATGGGAAGAGTGCAGCTGTGCTTGGGGAGAAGATGGCTAGAAGGGTGGAGGAGTGTTTAAACTAGGGACTGGGGGGGGGGGACCTACAACATAGAAGGGGAAGATAGTGTAGATAGAGAGGGGGGACTTAGTAATATACCTGGGGGTGGAGCGGAGGGAGGGGTTGGAATAGTTAATAGGGATAGGCTTCATAGGAAGAAAAATCATACACCATTGTATTGCATGAGGACTAATGCCAGAAGTCTTTCCAATAAAACAGAAGAACTGGAGTGGTTGATGTCTGAGGAGGATTATGACATAGTGGGTATAACAGAGACTTTGTTGGATGATAGCTGTGACTGGACAGTCAACATACAGGGTTATAGTCTATTCAGGAAGGATCGGACAAAACGGAAAGGGGGAGGAGTTTGTCTTTATGTGAAATCAAGTCTGAAGGCAGCACTGTGGGAGGATATATGGGAGGGAAACGATAATGTGGAGTCATTATGGGTAGAAATATATGGAGATAAAAATAAAAAAAATTCTGGTAGGGGTTTATTATAAGCCACCAAACATAATGGAAGAGGCAGAGGATCAATTACTGAAGCAAATAAACAAGACAGCAAATCAGAATGAGGTGATAATAATGGGGGACTTTAACTATCCTGATATAAACTGTGAGACTGAAACCAGTGAATCTCATAAAGGAAACAGGTTTCTGACTATAGCTAAAGACAATTATCTGTCCCAAATGGTGCAGGGCCCGACCAGAGGGGGCGCCCTACTAGACTTAATATTAACCAACAGACCTGATAGAGTAACTGATGTGCAGGTAAAAGGACACCTAGGAAATAGTAATCATAATATAATACATTATAGCTTGTTCTTCAATAAGGGAATCTCTCGAGGGGCCACAAAAACAATGAACTTTAGGAAAGCAAAGTTTGATCAACTCAGAGAAGCCCTTAACAATATAAAATGGGATAATGTCCTCAAAAATATGAATACTGACACTAAATGGGAGACTTTTAGGAATATCTTAAATTCTCGCTGTAAGATGTATATACAATATGTGAATAAAAGGGTCAGAAATAAAAGAAAACCAATATGGATGAATAAAAATGTTAAGGGGGCAATAAATGACAAAAATAAATCATTTAAACTACTAAAACAGGATGGCAGTGAAGAAGCATTAAAAAGCTATAGAGAAAAATGTAAAATATGTAAAATACAGATAAAAGCCGCAAAAATAGAGACAGAAAGACTCATTGCCAAAGAGAGTAAAACTAGCCCCAAAATGTTCTTTAACTTAATAAATAGCAAAAAGGTCAAAAATGAAAGTGTTGGCGATTTAAACAATGATGAGGAAGAAATTGTAGACGGGGATCAGGAAAAAACAAATATATGAAACAAATTCTTCTCCACTGTATTCACCGAGGAAAATGAAATGCCAGGTGAAATACAGTGTGATAAGGTAAACTCCCCAGTACAGGTCAGCTGTCTAACCCAGGAAGAAGTACAGTGCCGCCTACAAAAAATCAAAATAGACAAATCACAGGTCCAGATGGCATTCACCCCCGAGTTCTAATATTCAGGGACTCTATAGTGACAGGGACTGTTCCCCAGGACTGGCGCATGGCAAATGTGGTGCCAATATTTAAAAAGGGGACAAAAGGTGACCCTGGGAATTACAGACCTGTTAGTTTAACCTCCGTTTTATGTAAATTGTTTAAGGGTTTTCTAAAGGATACTATTTTGGAGTATATTGATGAAAAATAAATGTATGACCCCATATCAGCATTGCTTTATGTGGGATCGGTCCTGTCAGACTAACCTGATCAGCTTTTATGAGGAGGTGAGCTCCGGACTGGACCAGGGGCAATCGCTGGATGTCATATATCTGGATTTTTCCAAAGCATTTGATACGGTGCCACATAAAAGAATGGTGCATAAAATGAGAAGGATTGGGCTGGGGGAGAATGTGTGTAAGTGGGTAAGTAACTGGCTCAGTGGTAGGAAACAGAGGGTGGTTATTACTAGTGGGGTACCACAGGGGTTTCTAGTGGGGTACCAAAGGGGTCCGTCTTGGGTACTCTTCTATTTAATATATTTATAAATGACCTTGTGGAGGGGTGGAATAGTAAAGTAGCAATCTTTGCAGATGATACTAAACTCTGTAAAGCAGTAAACACTATAGAGGACAGTGCACTTTTACAAATGGATCTGGATAGGTTGGAGGTTTGGGCTGGGAAGTGGCAGATGAGGTTCAACACTGATAAATGTAAGGTAATGCACATGGGGAGGAAAAATCCGGGATGGGGTTATATATTAAATGGGAGAACACTTGGGACGACTGACGTGGAAAAGGACTTAGGGTCTTAGTTAACAGTAAATTTAGCTGTAGTGACCAGTGTCGGCCAGCTGCTGCCTAGGCAAATAAAATCATGGGGTGCATCAATAGGGGCATAGATGCCCACGACAAGGAAATAATTCTACCGCTGTACAAATCACTAGTCAGACCACACATAGAATACTGTGTACAGTATTGGGCACCAGTGTACAAGAAAGATATAGTGGAGCTGGAGAGGGTTCAAAGACGGGCAACCAGAGTAATACGGGGAATGGGAGGACTACAGTACCCATTATCAGAATTAGGGTTAATTAGTTTAAAAAAAAGAAGGCTTAGGGGAGACCTAATAACTATGTATAAATATATCAGGGGACAGTAGAGAGATCTCTCCCATGATCTATTTATACCCAGGACTGTATCTATAACAAGGGGGGATCATCTACGTTTAGAGGAAAGAAGGTTTCTACACCAGCACAGACGGGGGTTCTTTACTGTAAGAGCAGTGAGACTGTGGAACTCTCTCCTGGAGGAGGTGGTGATGGTGAACTCTGTAAAAGAGTTCAAAAGGGGTCTGGATGCATTTTTGGAGAATAATAACATTGATAGTTATGTATACTAGATATTTAGGGACAGCATTTTGATCCAGAGATTTATTCTGACAGCCATATTTGGAGTCGGGAAGGAATTTTTACCTCAAGTATGAGGGTTTTTTGCCTTCCCCTGGATCAACTCAGTAAGGACTCACTAGGGATATATGTTGAACTAGATGGACTCTGGTCTTTTTTCAACCTAATGAACTATGTTACTATGAAAAACTGTTCTGTGGGTGGTGGTGGACAGGTTCAGTAAACAGTGTCATCTCATTCCTTTGAAAAAACTCCCTTCGGCCAAAGTTCTTGCTGATTTATTTTTAAGACATGTTGTTAGGTACCATGGGGTTCCAGAAAATATTGTGTCTGATTGAGGGGTTCAATTTGTTTCAAAATTTTGGCAAGCTTTTTGTAAACAGTTGGGTGTTGAGTTGTATTTTTCATCTGCTTTTCATCCTC
The DNA here is from genome assembly GCF_029499605.1 of Hyla sarda. Classification (NCBI taxonomy): domain Eukaryota; kingdom Metazoa; phylum Chordata; class Amphibia; order Anura; family Hylidae; genus Hyla; species Hyla sarda. The sequence goes on from NC_079194.1 coordinate 55,180,107, forward strand.
AATCTAATGGTCAGACAGAAAGAATGAATCAAAATGTTGATGTTATGTAGCATATAGACAGGATGAATGGGTATCTTTTCTGTCTCTTACTGAGTTTGCCTTGAATAATCAAGAAAATTATTTTGTGTTTATGGATGTCATCCACGGTTTTCTTCCTGTACCAATACTGATAAAGAAAATCTGCCAACAAGAGATGTACTTGCAGCATAAAATTTAACCCCTTAAGGACACAGCCCATTTTGACCTTAAGGACACAGCCAAAAACAGACAAAGTATTTTTTGTGTAAGGAAATGTAAACGAAAATCATATTTTTGGAAATTTGGGGGGGGGGGGGGGCGGGGGGTTCATTTTCACGCTGTACACTTTACGGTAAAAATTACATGTTTTCTTTATTCTCTGGGTCAATACAATTAAAATGATACCCATGGTTACAAACATTTCTATTACTGTACTGCTCTTAAAAAATCTCAAACTTAAAAAAAAAAATAAATCAGTACATTTAAAATTGCCCTATTTTGACCACCTTTAACTTTCTTATTTTTCCGTATTCAGGGATGTGTGAGGGCAAATTTTTTGTGCCATGATCTGTATTTTTATTTTTTTTGTAATTTGTAATTTTTTGCTGTGACAAAAAGCTGAAATTTTGCACTTTATTTTTTACGCCGTAGGGGATCATTAACATTATATTTTTATAGTTCGGACATTTACGCATCCGACGATACCAAATATGTTTGTTATTTATCTTTTTTTATGCTTTTGTGTATTAATATAGGAAAAAGGGGTGATTTAAAACTTTATTGGGGGAGGGGCTTTTCCACTTTTTTCCCCTTTTTTTTGCAATTTTTTTTTTACATTTATTTTACACTTTTTTTTGTCCCCATAGGGGACTATTTTTTAGCAATCATTAGATTGCTAATACTGTTCAGTGCTATGCATCAGTATTATCGGTGATCTTCTGCTCTGGTCTTCTGGAAGGCAGATCAGTGCAGAAGACCCTGGGGATGGATGGAGGCAGGTGAGGGGACCTCCGTCTGCCATCTTGGCTGATCTGATCCCCATGGCAGATTCTGAGGGGTTAATAGCAGCCATCAGCGCGATCGCTGATCTCTGCCATTACTGGCGGGTCCGCAGCTGCTGGCAACCGCCAGGACCCACCGCGAATGAAGCAAGTGCAGCTCCTGTGCTCAAGTCACAGTCAAGCTGTAAATATACATAAGTGACTCTATGCAGCGTCGTACATTTACGGTGCATGTTCTTAAGGGGTTAAAGTAGGTGATAAAGTGTGGTTATCTACAAAAAATGTATGTCTTAAAGTTCCATCTAAAAAGTTGCCTTCTAGGTTCATTGGACCTTATGAGGTAGTTGAAGTTATTAATCCATTCTGTTAGAGATTAAAATTCCCTTCTTCATTTAATGTTCATAATGTATTTCACTGCTCTTTGTTAAAACTGTATGTTCCTACTCAGTCTCCAGTCTCAGTGCCTCCTCCTCCAGTTGAAATCGACAGAGAACTGGAGTATGAGGTCTCCAAAATACTGGACAGTCATAGGGTACAAAATTCTGTCCAGTATTTGGTTGACTGGAAAGGTTACAGTCCGGAGGAGAGATCGTGGGTTCCAGCCTCTTCTATTCATGCTTCCACTTTCGTTAAAAGGTTCCATGATTCTCATCCAGACAAAGCTTAACCCAAATTTAAGGGTCCAGTGACCCCTCTTTAAAAGGGTGGGTACTGTCAGAGCCCATAGAGTTAAAAGGTTCTGACAGGTTCTTTGTTTGTTTTTGTTGCCTGATTACTCTTAGCTGTCTGGCTGGTCAGCTGACCTTTTGATGAGAGCACCTACTGAGTTGCCTATTTAACCTGGCAGTTTGCTCTCATTCAGTGCCTGCGAAAGAGTCCAACTCTTGTAGCTAGCGATTTACCCTGTTTATTCTTGTTTACCCGGTGTCTGTGATTTTTGGCTTTTCTTCTCGACTTCTCTCTGGTATTAGCAATTTTGTACTTTGACAACTCCTGGTTTTGACGTGGATAGGGGACATTGACTTACTGTGTGTGAGTATTAGTTTTGTTTCTGTTAGTTTGTCTGCTCCCTACTGTACCCTGACCTGTGTCTGTATTATTGTAGTTCATTATTTTGACAGTGACTCCCATTACTTGTCTAGGGAGGGATTGTCACTGTGGTTATGGACCCATCACCTAGGGCGGGTACATTAGTAGGCAGGGATAGGGGGAGTGGGCAAGAATAGTGTGCACTCCTTCCCTGCCCATACATGACACATCTATTAAGAATAGATTCTATTAAGAATCTGTGGCATGATTTGAGGACAACTAAAACACCAATGCATTCCATCTAACTTGAAAGAGTAGTTTAATTCAAGGTTGTAAACTAATGAAACATGAATAACACCAAAGGGGGTACATTCTTGTCAAGGCACTGTATTCTTTGTAAGGTTCACTACTGGATTATATGGCTTTGAATCTAAGACCTTGGACATGCCTAGTTTGCACACTAGAACAAACCCAGCTCTGGACAGGTTGAAAGTCCTACACTTATTGTGTGTCATTTAAAGGGGTACTTCAGGAAAAAAAAATTCAAATCAACTGTTGCCGGAAAGTTATACAGCATTGTTAATTACTTCTTTTCTTAAATCTTCATCCTTCCAGTACTTATCAGCTACTGTATGCTCCAGAGAAAGTTTTTTAGTTCTTTCCAGACTGACCACAGTGCTCTCTGCTGACACCTCTGTCCTTATCAGAAACTGTCAAGAGCAGGAGAGGTTTGCTATGGGGATTTGCTCCTACTCTGGACAGACATGGACAGACCTGACAGGGACAGAGTTGTCAACAGAGAGCACTGCAGTCAGACTGGAAAGAACTAAACAACTTCCTTTGGAGCATAAATCAGCTCATAAGTACTGGAAGGATTAAGATTTTAAATAGAAATAATTTACAAATCTATATAGGATATTAAAATGTCTAGGAGTTGGCAATTCCTTACCATAGCCTCCAGAAGCTCCTGAAGACCAGACACACAAGCTGGGACATGAAATAGTATTTACATTCTACATACATTAAACATAACATTTGAAAAAAAAATCCCTGTAAAACTTAAAATTTCAATCATCATACTTTTTTCACCTTTAGTTAAAAAAAAACAAAAAAACTTGCAAAAACTTGTGTAAGTCATTTATGTATTTAGTTCTGACATCCTGTTAGGGAGAAGCCCATTTCTATATTGTGTATTATGTGTCAGTATAGGTGTGATTTGGGGTGGCTCAATAAAAAAGCTACTCCAAATTAAAATTTGCAAGTGGTATGGATCTAAGATTTAACTATAGGCATATACAAGTGTTTTTTAAAAGGCGTTTTAACGAGTTCCTGTCATCAAACCATATTTTTTTTTATTAACTCAGATTATATTCCCGGCAGGAGAAAGTAGGCTTTCCCTAGCAGGCGCGATGTCACTGAAGCCTGCGAGAGCTGTGCCTCACCATGCCCTGCATGCACTTCCTGAGTTTGGTCTCCTGCCAGACCGGGAGGAGACCAAACAAACTGTTTGATTTGCGCAGAGAAGAGAACAGAGCCACCTTTTGGCCATTTTTTCAATGACATTTAAAAACATATATAGGTTGAGAATTTTAACAGCAAGTAAATAGCAAAGTGTCTGATAATTACATAAGGAACAATATATTAATGACAGGTACTCTTTAATAGTCATGATTAAAAGTTAAGTTTTATAGCGATTGTACAAATCCCGTTTGCTTTGGTTTATCATACTTTGGGGACAGTTGACTGGTTGCTACGATTTTGGTCTTACAATAAAAAGTTGAAACTAGCCAGGGAAAATCAAAATGTATGTACTCTGTATAATTTTAAGAAATATTAAATATTAAAAATTTATAAAATTTTCCATTTGTATCACACATTCTATTGTCAATTGTGACCACAAAAAAGAAAATAGTAGCCATGGGAAATGAAGAATTTCTCTGAAATGTATATGTGGTGCATAATAAATTTTAGCTGTACCATGGGTAGAACCGGAGCTTATTTTAAATCTACTCCCTCTGCTATATCACATCCTGTCTAAAGGCATTGAATTAAACAAGCACTTAAATGATTGCTTATAAATGTCCCTTACGGGGACGTAAAAGGTGTAAATGAAAACGTCAAAAAAATGTATTTAGAAAATACAATAAGTATGCAAAAAACTTAACCCCTTAAGGACCACAGTTTCTTCCATTTTGAACTTTTGTTTTTTCCTCCTCACATTCTAAAAATCATAACGCTTTAAATTTTCCCCCTACAGACCCATATGATAGCTTGTTTTTTGCGCCACCAATTTTACTTTGTAATGACATCAATAATTCCCCCCCCCCCCCCCCCCCCCCGAAATCTATGGCAAAACCAGAAAAAAATATTTGTGGGGCTAAGTTGAAAAAAAAAAACATGGCATTTTGTAACGCAGAGCACTTTTTGGTAATTAACCTGTTCAGGGTCCTTAAAGGGGTATTCCAGGCCAAAACTTTTTTATATATATCAACTGGCTCTGGAAAGTTAAACAGATTTGTAAAATCTTAATCCTTCCAATAGTTATTAGCTTCTGAAGTTGAGTTGTTGTTTTCTGTCTAACTGCTCAATGATGATGTCACATCCCGGCAGCTGTGCAGTTCCTATGGGGATATTCTCCCATCATGCACAGCTCCCGGGACGTGACATCATCATTGAGCAGTTAGACAGAAAACTTCAGAAGCTAATAACTATTGGAAGGATTAAGATTTTTTAATAGAAGTAATTTACAAATCTGTTTAACTTTCCGGAGCCAGTTGATATATAAAAAAAAGTTTTGGCCTGGAATACCCCTTTAAGGACGTAGGGCGTATGGATACGCCTGTGGGAATTCCCTCCCGCTGCTAGCCGGTTGGGGACCGGACCGGGATGCCTGCTGAAATCATTCAGCAGGCATCCCGGCACATCGCCGAGGGGGGGGTCCTGAGACCCCCCTGTCGGCGATCGGATAAAATCGAATGTTAATTCAGACATGCGATTTTCTACTATTCCGGGCTGATCGGGTCTCTGGTGACCCGATCGCCCAGAAAATAGGGATGATCGGAGCTGTCAGTGACAGCCCCGATCATCCTAAGGGATAAGAGCGAGTTTGCAGTGCTGCAACTTCCTCCTATCCCCTGCCATTAGTTAGCACGGAGTACTGACCAATGGCAGTTGAAGACAGGGGTTGCCATGGAAACCCCCCCCCCCCGCTCTGCCCGCCCTTGGACAGCCAAAGGCTGTCAGGGCATGGTGGGAGTTGTAGTTTTGCAACATCTGGAGGGTCACAGTTTGGAGACCACTATTACAGTGGTGCCCAAACGGTAGCCCTCCAGATGTTGCAAAACTACAACTCTCAGCATGCCTAGACTGCCCAGGCATGCTGGAAGTTGTAGTTCTGTAACATCTGTCCCTTCAGATTTTGTAGTTTTCATGAAATTTTGGAAAATTGTTGCTATACTTTGAATCCCTCAAATTTTTTCAAAAAGTCTAAATATGTCCATTTTATGATGCCAACATAAAGTAGATATATTGTATTTGTGAATCAATATAAAATGTATTTGGAATATCAATTTTCCTTACAAGCAGAGAGTTTCAAAGTTAGAATAATGCAAAATTTTCATGAAATTTTGGGATTTTTCACCAAGAAAGGATGCAGGTAACGACAAAAATTTACCACTAAAATAAAGTCGAATATGTCACGAAAAAACAATCTCAGAATCAGAATAATCAGTGAAAGCATCTTAGAGTTATTAATGCTTAAAGTGACAGTGGTCAGAATTGCAAAAAATGGCTCCATCCTTAAGGTGAAAATGAGCTGTGTCCTTAAGGGGTTAAAATGATACCCAACTTATATAGGTTTGATTTTGTTTTACTTCTGTTAAACAATTATAACTTTATGCATGAAAATTTGTAGGTTTAAATATGTCTTTTTCTGACCCCTATAACTTTTTCCGTATATGGGGATGTGTGAGGGCTCATTTTTTGCACCATGATCTGTAGTTTTTACTGGTATTTTTTTTTTCATGAGACTTTTTCCATAGTTTTTTATACTTTTCTTTTAGGGTATACAAAGTGACCAAAAATGCACAATTTTGGACTTTGGTATTTTTTTTTTTTACGTAAACGCCATTGACATGTCAGCTATTAACGGCTGCCCCCTGCTATAGGAATCAGCTGGGGGCCGAACAGTATGGTGCAGGCTCGAGTCAGGGGCCCGTGCCATACATAGTTAATGGCAAAAGGACGTGTATACACATCCTTGGTTGTTAACCAGTTAATCATGTTGGTATCGGCGCATGCAAAAATGTACAAACTATTAAAATATGTTAATAAAACCACACAACAATTGGCGTTAATTTAAATAGCTAAAGTTTTGGCAATTTGCTTTTCTGGACCATTTAGGTGTTTGTTAGCACTATCCTAAGGGGAAAAAAAAACCATCAGCAATGATCTCAGGTAAGCAATTGTCTTATCAATTTGGAAATGGAATAAGACTGTTTTCAGACAATTTGAAGCTCATTATTTACAATGAAAAGGATTATGTCTTGAATGTTACTAGAAAGTTGACAAATTTCCCAGCACATTCACCCCAAGGTCAGATCGTGCAGGCTCAGAGAAAATGCTAAAAACCCTAAAGCTACATCTCAAACTCTATAAGCCTCATTTAGCATATTTAATATTGAAATTCATGACAGTACAACTCTAAAAAGACAGAACATGTATTGCTTCTTTGGAAGGTCTGCCAAAAGAAAAATTATTTTTTTAAAGAAAAAATAAAGAACATGGCAGCATGGTGTCATGAATGGGGGCAAAAGGAGAAGTGAGCCCTAAGCTGTCCCTAAGAACTACCCTCCCTGCCTACTTGCCAATCCGTCCTAAATTATGGATCGACAACTAGGAGCTGGTCCCTTCCTAGCGTTAAAGTGAATTGGCATAGAAGTCAACAAAACAAATGGAACTGTACAAAGTCAGGGAACAAGTCAAGAACAGAATGGAACCAACAAACATATATAAATACAAACAAGGCAGGATATAGCATACTAACATAAAACGGTTTAGGAAATCAAGGACACTGTTCACACTGGACTCAGAACAAAGAACACACTAGACACCCCACACCAAACATGGAGGGACATCAATATCAAAGCCAAATAGACTCCTAGCCAGCAGGCACTCTCCACTGAGTGATCAGAATACTGGCCTAGGAGGAAACAGAAATACTAAATACAAGCAAACACAGGTACAGGCACAAGACTCACTCACTCGTAGATAGACGGATTAGCCCAAGGCTCAGAGCAGAATTCTATCCTATGAGTAGCAGGAATAAACAAGGTAAAAACAAGACTGACATAACAAAGGGAGGAAGTGGCCTCTGTGAGCTGCTCACCAAGCTGAGTGCTCATACTGGGTTTGGTGCAGGTGAACTAGCTGTCAGTTTCTCTTTAAAGAGTGTGTACTTTCTTGTTTCGATGCCTACATCATCAAATATGACATTGTTTCAAGTTGGCTTTTAATATAAACTTTATTTTCAATTTAGTAGTATTATTTACATGCGACAATCACAATTCATGTATACTGTATAGATTGAGACAGAATAGGCGGAGTCATTTTATTATCATGAGTTATAAAAAAAAAAGTTAAAAAGCTGCAGCAGCACAGATAAGGACCATATTACAAAAGCAAAGAGTATTTTAAGTGCAGCAATTGGTCATTGTGTGCGGGTGTGGTTTTGCCCCTATGCCTATTGTGACCACCACCCATCCCTTCTCGTCTCTGAAGGTATACTTCCAAGATGAGGAGAAGGCGGAAGTAAACACCAGAAAGCAGAAGAGATAGGACCTTTTCTACTCCCTGAACAACCCCTTTTAAATCCCAGATTTTTTGGGGAAAGGGGTGCAGCTGTGCTAATAAGGGTTGTTGTCTGAATGTGCCAAATTATTGGCACACAATTCTGGTGTAAAGTAAGTAAACTAACTAACAGTAGGTCTTACCTTAGGCTAGACATTCTACAGATGTCCCAGTGTAACATATTCACCTCCTCGCTTTTCAGCAATGGGCACAGAATCTGCAATGCAGTGAACATCTTATTGAGGTAAGGGCTCCAAGTAGGCCGGGTCTGGGGAGTGGGTTAAAATTTGGGCTGCACATCCCTTTGCCAGTTATTAGAGACAGGTTTATAAAACAGCATAGGCCGCTGGCACATTTGAAGACTTTCCATGTAAGTTTTTATATAGAGTTATATAGTTTTTAGTCAATTCCTTCAGTGTTTCAGCAAATAGTTTTAATTATTAGCAAAAAGAAAAATCGGGGATGCCTTCCCTTTAAGGAGGATTGTAATAATGCATTCCTATTTCTGGTGTTTGGTAGGTTACTGTTTTGTACCACTATGGATTAACTAAGAATTGTTATTCAGATACTTTTCAGCAATGTTACTACTTGTGGACATTTTAACAGGATATTTGACGTTTATGGTTCATTATTTATTAATGTGTGTATCTGAATGTTGGTCTTATTTGACATATTTAGCTGTTCTCGGGTGTATTATTTACCTCTTGTAAAGTGAATTCAATTTATATAAAAAGATGCTGTAAAGCATCATATGGCTATGGGCAGTGACCAATGCAGCAACACAAAGTACACTGACAGACAGACAAGAGAGTATCCGACTGCATGTAAAACATTTGCAAAGTAGCTCTACTTACTTCTAGTGCCACCCATTGAAGGTTTCCATTAAGTCAGTACTAAGAAACTGAGTCCACTCCATGTCTGGCAGGTGCCACTACTATCTGTGGCTTACACTTGCCAACAGTGACCAACATTAGAGTTTACACTGATGCCGGAGATTTAACTCTTTAGATGCCAAAGTTCATAGTGACTGTGGCAACTAGAAGATTAAATGAGAGTTGTCGGTCGTGTCATGCCTTGAAACGTGCAGGGTGCCAATTTTTTTGTCATGGCAGCCTAAATCCTTGTGTTGACTGCCATATTAAATTATTATTACAGCCTGCCATAAACTCATTATTGCTGTAATTGTACTGACTTCCAAAATAAAGGTAGCACATCATTTTTACCACGAGGTTACCTTAGAGTGTTCCTGTCATTAACAAAAACTTTTTATATAATGTAGATAATACCATTATATGTATATTTGTAATATACATTGGTTAAAAATGTGTATATTTTTGTCCCTAGAGCTATTGCCTGTGTGTCTCTGAGAGGAGACCAAATACAGGAAGTGTGAGTGGACAAGCCGGGTTCTGTACACTGAGGACAAGCATGGCTCTGTACACTAAGGACAAGCAAGGCTCTGTACACTGAGGACAAGCAGGGCTCTGTACATTAAGGACAAGAAGGGCTCTGTACACTGAGGACAAGCATGGCTCTGTACACTAAGGACAAGCAGGGCTCTGTACACTGAGGACAAGCAGGGCTCTGTACACTGAGGACAAGCAGGGCTCTGTACACTGAGGACAAGCAGGGCTCTGTACACTGAGGACAAGCAGGCCTCTGTAGACTGAGGACAAGCAGGACTCTGTACACTGAGGACAAGCAGGGCTCTGTACACTGATGACAAGCAGGACTCTGTACACTGAGGACAAGCAGGGCTCTGTACACTGAGGACAAGCAGGGCTCTGTACACTGAGGACAAGCAGGGCTCTGTACACTGAGGACAAGCAGAGCTCTGTACACTGAGGACAAGCAGGGCTCTGTACACTGAGGACAAGCAGGGCTCTGTACACTGAGGACAAGCAGGGCTCTGTACACTGAGGACAAGCAGGCCTCTGTACACTGAGGACAAGCAGGACTCTGTACACTGATGACAAGCAGGACTCTGTACACTGAGGACAAGCAGGACTCTGTACACTGAGGACAAGCAGGGCTCTGTACACTGAGGACAAGCAGGGCTCTGTACACTGAGGACAAGCAGAGCTCTGTACACTGAGGACAAGCAGGACTCTGTACACTGAGGACAAGCAGGGCTCTGTACACTGAGGACAAGCAGGGCTCTGTACACTGAGGACAAGCAGGGCTCTGTACACTGAGGACAAGCAGGGCTCTGTACACTGAGGACAAGCAGGATCTGTACACTGAAGACAAGCAGGGCTCTGTACACTGAGGACATGCAGGGCTCTATACACTGAGGACAAGCAGGGCTCTGTACACTGAGGACAAGCAGGGCTCTGTACACTGAGGACAAGCAGGGCTCTGTACACTTAGGACAAGCAGGGCTCTGTACACTGAGGACAAGCAGGGCTCTGTACACTTAGGACAAGCAGGGCTCTGTACACTGAGGACAAGCAGGGCTCTGTACACTGAGGACAAACAGGGCTCTGAACACTGAGGATCTGTGACATGCTCCTGGCTCACACATCAGGATGATTGACAAGCCAGGAGCGTGGATAGAGCCCTGCTTGTCCTGCCCTCATTTCCTGTATTTGGTCTCCTTCAGGCAATAGCTGCAGGGACAAAAAAATTTCACCCAAAAATATAAAAAAAATGTAACCAATGTATATTACAAATATACATATATTGGTATTATCTACATTATAAAAAAAATTTTTGTTAATAACAGGTACACTTTGAAAAAAAAAAAGGCCCATAAAATTGCTCAACTGTGTGTGTGTTTTTTTTTTTTCAATTTCACTCCAAATATTTTCTTTTCTGCAAAATGAAAACCTATGAACACCTCTAAAAAGCAATGTATTTTTTCTTGCTTTATAATTATAAAAAAAAATACTTTATTAAAATACTGGGAAAATCGCACTCTTGCGCAGCAGGCTTCACATTACACAACTAATCTGAGTTAATATATAAATCCCCCTCCACCCATGTGTCATGTACAGCTGACAGATCCCCTTTAATTTTCACCATTGGTCTGTCTAGTTCAATGTTTCCCAACCAGGATGCCTCCAGCTGTTGCAAAACTACAACTCCCAGCATGCCCGGACAGCCAAATGATTCGGAACAGGCAGGTTTTTCTGTTCCCCATTGCTGCATACATAACAAATAGCCTGTAGGCATCTAGACATTTCCATGACAACAAGAGATATTACCAGGGCCGCACTCCATGACAATACGCTGACTCCCACACGGTGCTGAGCACAGGCGGTCAAAAACAGCGTATGTATTAGTAGTCAGCGACTGAAAAGCAAAAAAATATATATAATTATGATATTGGTGGTGACAATTGCCGATAATTGTTTTTGCGATAATTGTAGGATGTGGGGTTGCTAAGCAACATCACCACAATAAATTAATATGCATCATTTTATCATAAAGCAATGAATAAACCAATAGGCTTGTAGAAAGTAAAATGGATTAGTCATCGGTCATAGTTAGTAAGGACTGAACTGAGCCAGAAAGCAAAGTTGGCCCAAATAATATCATATATTTCCAACAGCGAGGAGGGAGAATTCTGTATTCCCCTCACATCCGCCTTCTAGCAGTTTCCATGGCAGCCGACGTGTAGTTGGGTCATTACCATGGGAACCTATCAAATTTTTAGGCTGGTAAGCTTTATAACTTTGGACTGAGACTTGTTTTGCCTCTTTTTTAGGTTGTTTTTCCTATTACGGTTAGGCGGCATAATGGTGTAAAAAGGAGAGAAACCACTATTGTTTATTATAGATAAGTTTAACTACAATTCGTGGTAAGTAGAATATTTAGTGAAGTGGTCGGCTTTAAATACAAAAAAAATCTCAGGGGCTAAAGGAAAGTATGTGAAAGAGAAGAGGTATTGGCTACTTTAAAGTAAATATTTAACTGAGGAATGGGGTCGCATAGGACCATATTAAGATTAAAGTATGTTTAAAGGGGTATTCCGGCTTTATACATCTTATCCCCTATCCAAAGGGGATAAGATGAATAATTGCATTCTGTGCCGGGTGCTGCCTCCGAGACGGGGACGTGAAGTCACGGCTACGCCCCCTGGTGATGTCACACCACACCCCCTCCATTCATGTCTATGGGAGGGGGCGTGACTGCCGTCACGCCCCTCCCATAGACATGAATGGAGGAGGTGTCACGCCCCCTCCCATAGACATGAATAGAGGGGGTGTGGCGTGATGTCACTAGGGGCGTGGCACATCCCCATCTTGGAGGCAGTGCCCCGGCACGGAATGCCAGGGGCTGCACCAAGATTGTGGGGGTCCCCAGCAGCAGGACCCATGCGATCATACATCTTATACCCTATCCTTTGCATAGGGGATAACATGTATAAAGCCAGAATACCCCTTTTGGGGTGCATTCACAGCACGTTTTTGCAATACAGTTCCCGTATACGTTTTCTATGTGAAAACCGTATTGATCCGTATTGAAAACCGTATGCCAAAAAATGCATCAGGTTGTGTCCGTTTTGCATCCCGTACGGTTTTGTCAGTTTTTTACCCGTACCCAAAACGGTAGCCTACCTTGGTTTTGGGTCCGGGTGAAAAACCGTATTAAACTATATATATATATATATATATATATATATATATATATATATATATATATATATATATATATATTTTAACATGGGAGTCCATGGGAACTGCACAGAACTGTATGTACATACGATTCCATCCAGTTTTCACCATACGGTTTTTGACTTTGCACAGTTTTTTTTCTTGGAATTTCAATCAAACAAGTGACACTTTATTCATAGTGGAGTGAAAAGTTAAAAACGTATACATTTTTTTCTTAAAAAACGGATGCAACCGGACATCATTTTTTAAACCGTATACGGGTTAAAATTTGTACACACGTTTTGATACAGTTTAGTCAGGTTTTGAGGAATCAGTTTTTCATCAAAAACCTGATATGGGAACTATATTTCAAAAACGTGGTGTGAATGCACCCTAAATCATGTTGCAGTAATCCCACATTTTTACCATGACTTGCATACTGACAAATCTTTCCGTGTAGCTCGAGTTTACATTATAAGGTTTGTTATATAATTAGAATGTACCGAATATATTTTGGAAAGATTTATTGTTGATGTAGAAAAACTAGATTAGGGAAGGCCAAATATGTTTTTGTTCTGATTGGTTTGGTTTGTGTCTCGAGAATGCTCCAGATCACAAGATGACTTTGATGTATGACCGGCTTTACTAACATGCTGCCACCTAGTGGCCTTTACATAGTAAACAATATTATTCTGTTATAGTGTGGAAGATGTGCAGGATAAGCAAAGCTTTGCTGTAACACTTTTCATAAGGATTTTTTACCCTCGACTGGATATAGGATTTTTATTTGAAGCGTAGAACAAAAATGCCCTGGCCAGATGTTAGATTAAAAGGATTATTCAAGGGAGAAACATTTATCTAAAACTGTACTTAGCTTGTTAAAGAAAACAAAATGCACCTTCCTTGCTCCTGCTGTCCAGAGCAGGATAGGTTTGCTATGGGGATTTGCTTGTACTCTGGACAGTTCCAGACATGGACAGAGGTGTCAGCACAGAGCACTGTGGTCAGACTGAAAAGAACTACACAACTTCCTCTCGAGCATACAGCAGCTGATAAGTACTGGAAGGATTACGATTTTTAAATCAAAGTAATATAAAAATCTGTTTAACTTTCTGGCACCAGTTGATTTAAAAAAATATGTTTTCTCCACCGGAGTACCATTTTAAAGTCTATAGGAAACTATGAGAACACCCAAAACATTTTTTACTGTCATATTTGTAAAGTTTTCAGGTCAGGGATATTTTTTTATTGGAACACAGTGTGCAAAATGACTAAAAATAATTGGTATATCATGCCTCATGGTATGCCCTGCTCCCGCTCCTCCACATAGCGGGTCGGATCCCAGCTGCAACAATGTCCGGGACCCGTGGCTACTACCGGACATCACCGATCATGGTGATGTCCGGTATTAACCCCTTAGACCAAGGGATCAAAGTTGATCATCGTGTCTAAAATGAAAAAAAAAAAAGCTTTCCGGCTACAGAAACCACGTGTCCCAATCAGCTGAGAGTACGCGTGGAGGGTCCCTACCTTCCTTCTCGGCATCCGATCATCGCTCTATTGCTCCATGCCTGAGATGCAGGCTGGAGCAGTAGAGCACCGATAACACTGATTAATGGTATGCTATGGCATAGCATTGAACAGTGTATGCAATCAGAAGATTGCATGTTATAGTGCACTATGGGGACTATAAATGCTTAAAAAAAAGTAAAAAAAAAAAAAAAGTTAATAAATGCGATTTAGCCCTTTTCCTAATAAAAGTTTGAATCACCTCCCTTTTCCCATTAGGCTAAGTTTCTACTTGTTTTTTTTTTTTTTGGGGGGGGGGGGGGGGGGAACGGCAAGAAAACGCCAATTCTGTCAATTAGGCCAAAAAAGCTGCGGCCAGATGTTAGCTCTATATCAATGAGAAATTGCAAAATTCTTATTCCACTTGGCGTTTTTCACTTTGGCGTTTTTTTTAATCCTTTTGGCATTTTTTCACTTTTTTTAGGGTTTTTCAGCTCCTTGGCGGTTTTCCAAAATCACAGCATGCTGAGCCACTGGCAATTTGTTTTTGTCAAAATCAAGGCGTTTTTCTCCCTTAGAAGTCTATGGGAGTGAAAAAACACCAAGAAAAACGATATGCGGGTTTTAACTTTGCCGTTTTTGCAGGCGGGTTTTATTCTTTTTTGGACTTTAGCGATCCAAAAAGTTGATGGAGATGCCTTTTTTAATAAAATTTCGTAGGGTACCATTAAAAAATAAAAATAAAAAAGATACAGTAGTGAAGGAAAAAATTGTATCTAACGAAATGTATCTTTTCTATAATGAAATATTTATTAATTTTTAAAACAGGGATCAATTTATGTGTGTGGGCAGGGACCTACAAATGTAGCCGACAATAATAAAAATGTAGTGTGTGTATGTTTATCACTTTCTTTCTTTCTTTTTTACATTTTTTAGGTAGAACTACTACTCCCACCATGGAACACAATGTTCCATGATGGGAGTAGTAGTACCTATACTAATTGACTGTCGACTGCTCTTCTATGGTCCCCTGCACTGCTGTATATATACACCTATTCATACTTCACTCTGAGATTGGTGATTGGCCAGATGGTTCCAGCCAATCACAGCTCTCTGTGGGAAATATGAATAGGTGAATATATACGGCCGTGCAAGGGACCATAGAAGAGCAGCTGCATCTATACATTATACAGGAGGATCACAGCGGGTGTCAGAAGTGACATTCGCTGTGATCCTTCCTTAACTGCAGGTACTAGTGCTCCATACTGGGAGCTGTAGTACCTGTATTAATAGACAGATTGCAACAGGTGTCAGAAATTACACTCGCTGTGATCTGTCTATTAATGCAGGTACTACAGCTCCCAGCTTGGAGCAGAGTGTGCTCCATGTTGGGTGTAGTAGTACTACCTAAAAAATGTAAACAAATTTAGAAAAAAGTCAAACACACACACACACACACACACACTTTATTAACAATTAATAAAAAATTTATTATAAAATACATAAATTTCGTTAAATATAATTTTTTCCATCACTACTGCATCCTTTTTTTTTTTTTTTTTTTTTTTGGCACCCAACAAATTTTGGGTACCAAAAAAAACTGCCATGGTGCAATTTCCACACAAATGAAAAAATGCCAGAAAAACAGCAGACGCAGGAAATTCCACTGCCGTTTTTTCCAGGCGTTTTTTCTTGCGTTTTTTTTTTAAAAACAAAAAACGCAGGACAAAAAAACAAGTAGAAACTTAGCCTTAAAAAAAATAAAAAAAAATAAAAAGTTAAAAATAAATATAAACATATCTGGTATCGCCGCATGTGTAAATGCCAAAACTATAAATAATGTTAATTAAACCGTACGGTCAATGGCATACACATAAAAAAATTCAAAAGTCCATAATTGTGTATTTTTGGTCACTTTGCATACCCTAAGGAAATGTATAAAAGGAGATCAAAGAGCTCCATCAAAACAAAAATGGTACCGATAAAAACTTCAGATCACGGCGCAAAAAATTAGCCCTCATAAATCCCCATATGTGGATGGGGGTCAGAAGAGGAGATTTTTAAACATACTAATTTTGGTGCAAAAAGTAAAAAAAAATTATAACAGCAGTAAAACAAAATCAAACCTATAAAAGTTGGGTATCATTTTAATGGTATGGACCTACATAATAAGGTGTAATTTTTACAGAAAAATGCACCGCGTAGAAACAGAAGCCACCAAAGTTTACAAAATGGCAGGGTTTTTTTTTTTCTCAATTTTGCCCCACAAATTATTATTTTTTTGGTTTTTCTGTAGATTTTTTTTGATAAAATGACTAATGTCATTACAAAGTAAAATTGGTAGCGCAGAAAACAAGCCATTATATGGGTTTGTAGGTAGAAAATGGAAAGCATTATGATTTTTAAAAGGTGAGGAGGAGAAAACAAAAGTGCAAAAATGGGATTAAGTGGGAGTCAATAAGTTGTTCAAGAGTACCAGTTATATTAGTTACTCAGTACCAAATCCTGATCAGGTACATATAATTTATAGCACCTATATTTCTCTCACAAATACCTTCTATCTATTGCTTACTTGCTTTGTCATTCTATTCTTTGAAAGGGGGTGTGTCCTTACTCTGCATGATTCATCTTCCTTCCTGAGTCTGCTGTGCTGGCTCTCTTCATCCAGTCACTGTAGGCTGCTCTATAACCTCCTCCTCTCTGTTTTCATGCTGCAATCTGATAGGACAGGAGTGAGCACAGAGGAGTGTTAGTCCCGCCCTCACTTCCTGGACTTGGTCCCTGCCTGTGCTTCAACTGATTCAATCGGTCTGGCTTCAAAAAGAACGCCGGCTCCACGTGGCGCAGGATACAAAAGGAATGGAGATCAGATAAAATCGAGGTAGTTTATTTCCCAAGATGCAATGCGTTTCGCTGCGGGAAAGCAGCTTCATCAGGCATGCCTGATGAAGCTGCTTTCCCGCAGCGAAACGCGTTGCATCTTGGCAAATAAACTACTTTGATTTTATCTGATCTCCATTCCTTTTGTTTAAATATTAAAAAATGTTTAAATATTAGAAAGTTTTATATTTTGTCATGATCTACAACATATAAAATGTTTTAATAGGTATCTTACCAGCAAGACTTATTTCTCTTATTTTGTTTCTCTCATTTTGTATCATAAAATAGTGATTAAATTGCTTTATACTAGAGTTTTAACTTTTGTATTATAGTGTTTAGGCCATGCACATTACAGGTTGTTCCAAATATCTTGGAGAACTAAGCACGGATCTTCTGTACATATAGACTTTCTCAAATGTCTTCATGCAATCCCAGGAAGGATGATGGATGATGTTGAGATCAGGGTTGTGAGGATGCCATATTATTCCATCCAGGACTCCTTCTTCTTTATACTGAAGATAGTTCTACATGGCTGTATGATTGGGCACATTGTCCTGCGGAACAAATTTAGAGCCAATCGGATTTCTCCCTGTTGGTTTTGCAAGATGGATAAGTATCTGCCTGCATATCTAAGCCAGTGTTTCATAAACAGGGTGCCCCAGCTGTTGCAAAACTACAACTTCTAGCAAGCCTGGACAGCCAACTGCTGTCCAGGCATGCTGGGAGTTGCAGTTTTAAAACAGCTGGAGGCACCCTGGTTGGGAAACACTGAACTAAGCATTCAGGACACCATTAAAGGGGTTATACAGTAATAGAAAAAAACAGAGCTAATTTCTTAAATGGACACTGTCATTAAAACTAGTTCTTTGCTATTGCACTCCTTATGGTAAATACAAAAATCTTTCTAATGTACTTTGTTTAAAAAAATGAAGTTTTTTTATGTTTTATTTGTGATTAAAAAAGCTGTCACTGTGTCTACCTACTTGTCCAGAGCACATTTTCCCAATCTCTTGCACAGACTTTGAACTCCTGCTGGCCTGGCAAGAGTCCAAAATCAGGAAATGCAGTCTGGAGTGCTGAGGGGTGTGTGTGCAGTCTTAGCCAATCTTAGATCATCTCACACTGAACTGCTCTGCGCTGTGTGTGGCAGAGTGAGGGAGGAAGTTCTCCCTGTATGACTTCAGATGATCTCACGCTTGCTGGGGAACGCCCCTTCCCAGTCTGTGAATCTGACTGAGCAAAAAATACAGAGCAATATAAAGGTAGAAAAGTAAAAAATTATAAAAGTAAAGGCAGGAGGTGGCAGGAACTCCTTAAAGAAACAGTGCCACACCTGTCCCCAGGTTGTATGTGGTATTACATTTTGGCTCCATTCACTTCAATGGAACTGAGCTGTAATACTACACACAACTTGAGGACAGGTGTGGCACAGTTTTTTTTTAAATAGCTCTGTTATTTTTTAATCCTGGATAACCCCTTTATCCTTAACAAATCCCCAAGTCATATACTGAAATGTAGCCCCAAACTTGCAAGAAACCTCCATCATGCTTTACTGTTCCCTGCACCTATGTTATGATACATAGTTGAGTCACTTGGCCTTGTTTCCACATTGAAGGTATGGCTTTTAGGCAACAATTCTTCCATGAAGACTTTGTCTGGCCAGATTTCTCCAGTTTTTGGGTGTTTCTGGGTCCCACTGCTTTTTGCCAGTTCTGAGCTGAGAGCGCTGGTGGGCAACCTCTGATTTTGAAGGGAAGTAAGCATGGCGTGTTTTTCATCTGCTGCACTAAGTTTCCTTGGCTGACCACTGTGTCTATGGTTCTTGATGTTGCCTACTTGAGTGTCTTGTTGATGTGGTCAGTCTTGCCATAGTGAGTGTATGACCTGTGACATGACACTGCCTTTCACAGCCTTACTTTTGTAGCAGAGTTTGGCTGTTCCACGCCCAGTTTTAAAGAGTACCTGTCACCAAACTAAACTTTTAATATATTGTTCATTATGTAATTATAAGACACTTTGCTATTTATTTGCTGTTAAAATTCTCGACCTTTATATGTTTTTAATGTGATTGAAAAAACGGCCACTAGGTGGCTCTGTTCTATTCCCTGCAAAAGTCAAACAAACTATTATCACTTCGATTTTCGAAAGCATTCTTACTTTGCAGGATTTTTCCTATGCAGTTTCATTACATTTAGTGCCTAACTTCTTTATTTGGCTCATAAATCCCTCTGTTCTTCTGCTTACTCATTCTGACATCCACTGCTCGGGAAGGGGCATTTCCGAAGCAACACTTTGCCCACCCTCACTCAATGCATTCACTTCCTCCTTGAGTCTTCTGGGTTGTGCCTTTTCATCCAGTCACTACAGACTGCCCTTTAACCCCCTCCTCTCTGTTTGTGAGCACAGAGGAGAGCTAGTGCAGCCTCACTTCCTTCACTTTGTCCCAGCCTGTGCTCTAGCTGGAGCCACAAAGATGAAGCTGCAGCCAGAAAGGATTATGTTTTGGATGGTATGGGGACCCCTAGTGGTCTTTTTATAAGTCATGTTTTCTATAAGAAAAAAGTATATACATGGTTTTTAATGAAGTATATTAGAAAGGTTAATAATTTTCCCAGATGTTTAACATATAAAAAGTTTTATTAACATTATTAACATATAAAAAGTTAAAGTCTTGGACAATACTTCTAAACTTCAAACTGTGAGAAACATTCACACGTACCCCATTACTATATATATATATATATATATATATATATATATATATATATATATACAGATTACTTGAAAAAAACACCAAATTGTACAAATGAAGAAAATAAATAAAAATAAACACCAAATAGTACAAATACAAAGTCTGCTTTTACAATAATTTTTTTTAAAAACATAACACTATTAATTTAAGACAGGAATAAACTCCTAAAAATGTTTATTAAAACCCCTTAACCCTATATCAGTGGCCGCGGAGCTGTGGACCTCCAGATGTTGCAAAACTACAACTCCCAGCATGCCCGGACAGCCCTTGGCTGTCCGAGCATGCTGAGGGTTGTAGTTTTGCAACATCTGGAGGGACACAGTTTGGAAACCACTGCCCTTTATAATTCAGGGTGCAGAGAGCCTGACTTTTTATAGCCATGAACACTTTTATGCAACTTTTTCAAAAATCGAAATAAAAAATCTTTACATCATATTCAGGTAATATAATAATACATCAATCAAAGGCAACTCACTAAAGCAGCACAGTAGCCAAATTATAGAGTAGCTAAAGAACAATCACAAGTAACATATAATGACAGCCTATGGGACTTGAACTATAAAGCTGGTAGGAAAACCGAAGGAAAGTTTTTACAAGAATGTACAAAACTACATAAATACATAATAGACATAAAACTCGCTTTCTGGATGTTGAATCACTTTTAAATATTCTTGTCTGTAAACAAGATCAGAATTGCAGAGCTAACTAGGACATATCTCCCATATCTATGACTACAGAAGCCCTGATGTTTGAGATGTAACTGTGGCAGAGAATGGGTTAAAGTAGGATTTTTTTCTCTCCAAATTTCTTTCTTCTTTCTTTTCTTTTTATAAATAGCCAAATACAATGTAGAAGTATCGTAACAGTTACATGTGGGAGACACCTCTTCATCCAATACATTTCAAGACTTAAAGGAGAACTCCGGAATATAAAAATTGTCGCCCATAGTGCCGGCAGTAAAAAAATAAAGATGTACATACCTTCCTCCGCTCCCCCGGGGCCTCCGGTAACCGGCACCGGTCTCCGCCGCAATCTACTTCCTAGTTGCCGGTGGTCGGATGAATCATACTGCGCTCAGCCAATCACCAGCCGCAGCAAAGTCCGACTCGGCCGGCGATAGGCTGAGCGGCAGTGTGAAAACGCTTCAGGACACAAAATTCTTCACTACACCTGCACCTGCGGCCAGGGCCGAAAACGTCACACTGCCGCTCAGCCTATTGCCGGCCGAGTCGGGACTTCACTGCGGCCGGTGATTGGCTGAGCGCAGTAAGACTCTCCGACCAATGGCAACTAGGAAGAGGATCGCGGCGGAGACCGAAGCCGGTTACCAGAGGCCCCGGGGGAGCGGAGGAAAGTATGTACATCTTTATTTTTTTACTGCCTGCACTATGGACGACAACTTTTATATTCCGGAGTTCTCCTTTAACCCCTTAAATGAGCACTGTCAGATTCAAGAACTTTTTGTGTTGTACATCTTTTTATATGTTGTATATGTTGTACATATTAACCTCTAATATATATATATATATATATATATATATATATATATATATGTATATATATATATATAGACAAAGTCAGGATACTAGACAGGATATTTTTCAAGATACAAGACAGGATATATTCAAACTCAAACTCACAGTGTGAACACAGACTAAGATACAAGGCACAAGCAGAGTGGACATACAATAATCCTAAAAACAGACAATTGTACTATAGACAAAAATCTACAATAAACAAGAATATTAACCATGGTTAAAAACTCAGAAATATCACAATATAAATACAAGGTGCATGATTAAGTAGACATGGACAGAGTAGCACTATATCAAAAGTGCATAGTAAAACATAGTCAAAGTAGTTCAATCACCAGCAACCAGAGTGTAAATGTGAATAAGTCCCTCCCCAATAAAAATATATTCTCGCCATTTTAACATTTTACAAAAAATATGCACAAACAAAATAAATAAACCAATTTGCATATATCTCTGCGTGTGTAAATGTCTGAACAATTAAAATATAATATTGAATGATCACATAAGGTCAACGGTGTAAATGTAAAAAACAAGCTCAAAGAGTCACATAAACAGTGATCAAAGAGTCACATAAATGCAAAAGTGGTACTACAGATCACGGTGCAAAAAATTTAAGCCGCGTATACAGAAAAATGAGAGCATAATTGTATGAACTATTGAATTATCATGCTGTACGGTCTACAACGTGAATGCGAGAAAAAAAAAATCCAAATGCCAAAATTGCTGATTTTTGTTCACATCAGATCCCCGAAAATTTTTATTAAAAAGTGATCAAAAAGCCAGGACTAGACAAGTGTGGCACCGTTAAAGATTACAGCTCATGGCGCAGAACACAGCAATTAACAGATTATTTAATTATTTATTTATTTATCTTTAACGTGTTTTTTTTTAACTGCCAAGTTTGGTATCATTGATATCATATTGACTCATAGAATAAAGTCAGCATGTCAGTTTTACCGTATTGTGAACTCAGAAAAAAGAATTGCCCCCAAAAATTGCACATTTCCAGATGTTTTTCAACTTTGCCCTACATATAATTTTCATAATACATTACATGATGAAATTAAGGGCACCAATGAAAAATTAACCCTAAATTAAATTAACCCTAAAACAACTTTAAATAAAGAAAAGTTATGAGTCTTAGAAGCTGAGGAGAAAGAATACGGAAGCTACAGATCACTATTCGAGGGGTCATGAAGGAGTTAATTAGATGTTTCCCATCACAATTATTTCATCCTGTTTACTTTTATACTGTATATATGATTTAACACACATCTGATGCATTTTTTCAAAGAGATGGTGATTTCCGTCATTTGTATCCAATCATTTTGATAACATAAGGTCTACTTCACGTGCACTTTTTTTTGGTGAAGTTTTTGTTTTGGCTTCTACAAAAAGCACCATGATTTTTATGTATTTTATGAGCATTTGTTGTGGTTTTTGTTATGCACATATTATTTACATGCATGTAGATGCTTTCATTGTTCTTTGAAAAAAAAAACTATGGAATAACTCCTAATAAATGCTACACTGCTCAAAAAAATAAAGGGAACACTTAAACAACACAATGTAACTCTAAGTCAATGACACTTCTGTGAAATCACACTGTCCACTCAGGAAGCAACACTGATTGACAATCAATTTCACATGCTGTTGTGCAAATGGAACAGACAACAGGTGGAAATTATAGGCAATTAGCAAGACACCCCAATAAAGGACTGGTTCTGTAGGTGGTGACTACAGACCACTTCTCATGCTTCCTGGCTGATGTTCTGGCCACTTTTGAATGCTGGCGGCACTTTCACTCTAGTGGTAGCATGAGACGGAGTCTACAACCCACACAAGTGGCTCTGGTAGTGCAGCTCATCCAGGATGGCACATCAATGCAAGCTGTGTTAAGAAGGTTTGCTGTGTCAGCGTAGTGTCCAGAGCATGGAGGCGCTACCAGGAGACAGGCCAGTACATCAGGAGACGTAGAGGAGGCTGTAGGAGGGCACCAACCTAGCAGCAGGACCGCTACCTCCACCTTTGTGCAAGGAGGAGCAGGAGGAGCACTGCCAGAGCCCTGCAAAATGGCCTTCAGCAGGCCACAAATGTGCATGTGTCCACTCAAACAGTCAGAAACAGACTACATGAGGGTTGTATGTGGGCCCGAAGTCCACAGTTGGGGGTTGTGCTTACAGCCCAACACCATGCAGGAGGTTTGGCGTTTGCCAGAGAACATCAAGATTGCAAATTCGCCACTGGCGCCCTGTGCTCTTCACAGATGAAAGCAGGTTTACACTGAGCACATGTGACAGACGTGACAAAGTCTGGAGACCCCGTGGAGAACGTTCTGCTGCCTGCAACTTCTTCCTGCATGACCGGTTTGGTGGTGGATCAGTAAGGGTGTGGGGTGGTTATCTTTGGGGGGCCACACAGCCCTCCATGTGCTTGCCAGAGGTAGCCTGACTGCCATCAGGTACCGAGATCAGACCCCTTGTGAGACCATATGCTGGTGCGGTTAGCCCTGGGTTCCTCCTAATGCAAGACAATGCTAGACCTCATGTGGCTGCAGTGTGTCTGAGATTAATTTTAATTTGAAGATTTATGGTAGCTAGTGCTACCATAAAATATTTTAGACCCAGGCCCAGCAGCATCAGTAAACCATATATTGTCTGAATGTCACAGCCTGGAGGTGGCTGAAGCATGAGAAGACCGTATAGTGGCTGAATGGCACAGCCGGGAGGTGGCTGAAGCATGAAGAGACCATATAGTGCTGAATTTCACAGCCTGGAGGTGGCTGAAGCATGAAGAGACCATATAGTGGCTGAATAGCATAGCCTGGAGTGTGCAGAAGCTTGAGGAGACCATATAGTTGCTGAATGGCACAGCCTGGAGTTGGCAGAAGCATGAGGAGACCATATAGTTGCTGAATGGCACAGCCTGGAGTTGGCAGAAGCATGAGGAGACCATTGAAATTTAAGACTTTTAAATTTAAATTTAAGATTTTGAAATAGAAATTTTAACTCCCTAGTTCACAGAAGTGTGATTGACTTGGAGTTACATTGTGTTGTTTAAGTGTTCCCTTTATTTTTTTGAGCAGTGTAGCATTTATTAGGAGTTATTCCATAGGAAATTCGGAACGAATTCGGGTTTGTCAGCTTTGATTCGCTCATCTCTACTACTGATCCTAATTTTGATTTGTTTTAAGGACATTACATCAAAGTTGGGTGAGCCTGTAGTGTGGTTTTCCACTTTGATTTTGAGTGTGACTCCATATCCAGACCTCCATGGGTTGATACATTTGATTTACATTGATAATTTTTGTGTGATTTTGTTGTCAGCGCATTCAGCTATGTAAAGACGAAAGTATTTAATATGATTAGATAATTCATTCAGAACTAGGATGTGTTCTCTTAGTGCTCCCTCTACTTTTTGGAGCAGTGTAAATCATGTTGTGTGAAACCACCCTAAAGAATGCAATTTTAGTTATATAGAAAATTTGTAGTAAATACATGAGAAAAGTACATTTATAGTAGAATCATTTTTTGAGTTATAGAACTTTTTCTTATTAATAGTGGTTATAAGAATGATATTGTAAACCACAGCTGAGTGGTTGATATTGATGTGAAGCTTTTTACAGTTAATACTTTACTGCCACCTGCTGTTCTTTTTTGTAAAGTCTGATACCCTGAACAGTGAATAGAAATACATTAAACTGAAGAAATACAGGAGTTTAGAAATGTGCTTGTAAATACATAAAATACATATTTATTTAAAGGGTACCTGTCAGATCCCACCCAAAAAAATGTATGTTACTCTGTACCTAATCCTGACCATGTACATGTAATTTTTATGCTCTATCATTTATATTTATTATAAAAATCCCTCCTTTTATTAGCTCACAATGTTAGCAATCCTCTCAGGGGAAGGGGGCGTGTCCCTCCTTCTGGTGGTGGGAGGTGATTGGTGTGTGGTGGGAGGGGGAGTGTTCCTCCCTTGAGGTGGTGGGAGGTCATTGGTGTGTCTGCTCATGCAGTCTTGTCCATGAGTCATCTTTTGTCCATGACTCATGGACAAGCCTTTTGTTGCTGAAGGACTGGTTAGTGTCCCAGTAGGTATGGGGACCCCTAGTGGTGGGATAATCAGGAGCACTTTTCTTTATTAACTCCTTGGGGATGGAGCCCATTATAACCCTAAGGACGGGAGCATTTTTTGCAATTCTGACCACTGTCACTTAATAACTCTGGGATGCTTTTACTTTTCATTCTGATTCCGAGATTGTTTTTTTTGTGACATATTCTACTTTATGTTAGTGGTAAAATTTTTGTCAATACTTGCATCATTTCTTGGGGAAAAATTCCAATATTTGATGAAAAAATTGAAAATTTTGCGTTTTTCTAACTTTGAAGCTCTCTGCTTGTCAGGAAAACAGGCATTCCAAATAAATTATATACTGATTGACATATACAATATGTCTACTTTATATTTGCATCATAAAGTTGACATGTTTTTACTTTTGGAAGACATCAGAGGGCATAAAAGTTAAGAAGCAATTTTCCAATTTTTTACAAAATTTTCTAAATCGGAATTTTTCAGGGACCAGTTCAGTTTTGAAGTGAATTTGAAGGGCCTTCATATTAGAAATATCCCACAAATTAACCCATTATAAAAACTACACACCTCAAAGTATTCAAAATGACATTCAGTAAGTTTGTTAACCCTTTAGGTGTTTCACAGGAATAGCAGCAAAGGGAAGGAGAAAATTCAAAATCTTCATTTTTTACACTCACATGTTCTTGTAGACCCAGTTTTTGAAATTTTACAAGGGGTAATAGGAGAAAAAGCCCCCTAAAAATGTTTAACCCAATTTCTCTTGAGTATGGAAATACCTCATATGTGTATGTCAAGTGTTCGGCGGGCGCAGTAGAGGGCTCAGAAGGGAAGGAGCGACAATGGGATTTTGGAGAGTGAATTTTGTTGAAATGGTTTTTGGGGGCATGTCACATTTAGGAAGCCCCTATGGTGCTAGAACAGCCAAAAAAAAAAACACATGGCATACTATTTTGGAAACTACACCAATCAAGGCACGTAACAAGGGGTCCAGTGAGCCTTAACACCCCACAGGTGTTTGACGACTTTTCGTTAAATTCGGACGTGTAAATGAAAAAAAAACCTTTTTCACTAAAGAGCAGGTTTTTTCCCCAAATTTACCATTTCTACAAAGGGTAATGGGAGAAAAGTCCCCCCAAAATTTGTAACGCAATTTCTCCCGAGTACGGAGATACCCCGTATGTGGCCCTAAACTGTTGACTTGAAATACGACAGGGCTCTGAAGTGAGAGAGCGCCATGCGCATTTGAGGCCTGAATAAGGAATTTGCAATAGGGGCGGACCCGGTTACAAGGATGGGGCTTGTCTCCACCAAAACCCTACAGCAGTGTTTCCCAAACAGGGTGCCTCCAGCTGCTGCAAGACTCCCAGCCTGCCAGGACAGTCTATGGCTGTCCGGCAACACTGGAAGTTGTGGTTTTGCAACAGCTGGAGGCGCCGTTTAGGAAACACTGCCGTTTTTCATTTTTATTGGGGGGGGGGGGGGGGGGGGCGACGTGTAAGGGGGTGTATGTGTAGTGTTTTACTTTTTATTATTTGTTAGTGTAAACCCACTGTAAACCCGCCTGTGGGGGGGGGGGGGGCACCCCAAACCTTCAGCTGTGGCAAAATGACAACTCCCAGAATGCACTGACAGACCAAACATGCTGGGAGTTGTAGTTTTACAATAGCTGTAGGCACACTGGTGGGGAACCACTGAGTTAGAAAACAGACTCTAGCTCAGTGATTCCAACCCATGTGCCTCCAGCTGTTGCAAGACTACAACTCCCAGCATGTACGGTCTGTCAGTGCACTCTGGGAGTTGTAGTTTTGCAACAGCTGGAGGCACACGGGTTTGAATGACTGAGTTAGGAAACAGACTCTAGCTCAGTGTTTCCCAACCAGTGTGCCTACAGCTGTTGCAAAAATACAATTCCCAGCACGGCCAGACAGTCAGGGATGCTGGGCGTGTAGTTCTGCAATATCTGGCCCTTCAGATGTTGCAGAACTACAACTCCCAGCATGCCTGGACAGTCTGGGCATGCTAGGAGTTGTAGTTATGCAACAACTGGGGAAGAACAGTGGCCTCCAAACTGTAGCCTTCCAGATGTTGCAAAACTATAACTCCAAGCATGCCCAGACTATCAAGGCATGCTGGGAGTTGTAGTTCTGCAACATCTGAATGGCCAGATATTGCTGAACTACACGCCCAGCATCCCTGACTGTCTGGGCATGCTGGGAGTTGTAGTTTTGCAACATCTGGAGGGCTTCAGTTTGGAGACCACCATATAGTGGTCTCCAAACTTTGCCACTTCAGATGTTGCATAACTACAACTCCCAGAATGCCCAGACAGTCAGTGCATGGTGAAAGTTGTAGTTTTGCAACATCTGGAGGACCAAAGTTTAGAGACCACTACACAGTGGTCTCCAAACTGTGACCCTCCAGATGTTGCAAAACTACAAACTCCAGATGTTGCAAAACTACAACTCCCAGCATGCCCAGACAGCCTTTGGCTGTGTGGGTATGCTGGGAGTTGTAGTTTTGCAGCTTTTAGAAGGCCACAGTGAAGATCACTTACCGCGATCTTCACTGCAGCCTTCTCAGCCGCACTTTCCGGCCGCCGCTGCAACGGGATGCCGCTTCCGCCGCCTCCTCCGCTCCGGGTAAGCCAGGCCATGCCCCCCCTCTCCGCCCATGTTCCCCCGCTCTGTACCAACTTCCGATCGGTGGCCAGAGCGGGGGAAATGAACTCAACCCCCCCGCCCCCCTCCTGCCATTGGTGGTCAGCCTGACCAATGGCAGGGGATAGGAGGGGGTGGCAACATTGCCACCTCGCTCCTATTCTTTTAGGCTGGTCGGAGCTGGCTCTGACAGCTCCGAGCAGTCTTATTTTCCGGGAGATCGGGTCACCAGTGACCCGATTTGCCCGGATCGCGGCAAATCGCAGGTCTGAATTGACCTGCGATCTGCTGCGATCGCTGATATGGGGGGGTCTCATGACCCCCCTAGGCATTGCCACGGGATGCCTGCTGATAGATATCAGCAGTCATCCCGGTCCGATCACCGCCCGGCGAGCAGCAGTGATCGGAAATGCTGAGGGCGTATGGATACGCCCTCCGTCCTTAAGTGACGGGACGCGAGGGTGTATGCATACGCCCTTCGTCCCCAAGGAGTTAAATATTCCCCAAAAAAATGTAAACAACCATTTACAAAAAAAGGTCTTCAGTTTTCATCAGCAACAACATATAAAAAGTTTTTTGGTCTGCCAGTGCTCATTTAACCTTTTAATAGTTGTTGTTACGCAAAGCCTTTATCTGCTTGATACTGGCAAAACTGGGGTGCAGACTATTAGGCAGTGTTTCCCAACCACTGTGCCTCCAGCTGTTGAAAAACCACAACTCCTAGCATGCCCGGACTGCCGAAGGCTGTCCGGGCATGCTGGGAGTTTTAGTTTTGCAAAGCTAGAGTCACACTGGTTGGGAAACACTTGTGTAAGGCTAAGTTTCCACTTTTTCTTGCATTTTTGCCTTTGTGTGGAAATTGCTTTTTTTGGCCCTTTTGGCGTTTTTTAAAGAATTTTGCAGGGTACCAAAATAAATAAATAAATAAATAAAAAGATGTAGTAGGGATGGGAAAAATTGTATTTAATGAAATTTATATTTTTTAGAACTATTTTTTTAATTTTTTAATCCGGGACCAATTTACGTAAGGACATAAATATGCAGGGACCTAAAACGTAGCTGGCAATATTAAAAATTTATAAAGGGGCCATTTAATTGTAAAAATAATATATTTTTTATAATTAATTTTGTGAAACTTTTTTATTAGTAATGTATTTTAATTATATGCTTAAAAAAGTGTGTGTTTTTTACATTTTAAGTTTTTTCTTCTTTATTTTTTACATTTTTAAGGTACTACTACTACTCCCAGCACGGAACAGACTGTTCCATGCTGGGAGTAGTAGTACCTGCACTAATAGACAGATTGCCCAGGGAGTCACTCCTGACACCTGATTTGATCATCCTATATATTGCTGAGCATCTTTCTCCTGCGCTCGCATCTCTGCTCTGTACTCCGGCCGGCCAGTGATGTGAATAGAAATTCACATCACTGATTCATATTTGCCGCCCAGAGTGGTGATTGGATGGATGGTGGCAGCCAATCACCGCTCTCAGCGGGAAATGTGAATCAGTGATGTGAATTTCTATTCACATCACTGGCCGGCCCAGAGAATGGTGCAGAGATGCGGAGGGCGGGAGAAATACGCTCAGCATCTCAGAAGGATGATGGACAATCGCAACGGATGTCGCTCCTGACACCCGCTGCGATCCTACTGTATAAGCTATAGAAGCAGGCGGCACGACCGCACAGATACGTATATGCTGCTGAGAGTTGTGATTGGCTAGAACCATCACAACTCTTGGCTAGAACTTCACATCACAGAGTACAGCGCAGAGGAGTGGAGAAGTGCAGCCGTTCTGCCCGCTCCTATAGATTATATAGGAGCATCATAATGGGTGTCAGAAGTGACACCCGGGGTGATCTGTCTATTAGTACACGTACTACTACTCCCATCATGAAACAGTCTGTTCCATGATGGGAGTAGTAGTACCTAAAAAATGTAACATAGTAACATAGTTCATAAGGTTGAAAAAAGACCAGAGTCCATCAAGTTCAACCTATAACCCTAATGAGTCCCTACTGAATTGATCCAGAGGAAGGCAAAAAAAAACTCATACTAGAGGTAAACATTATTTCCCAACTCCAAATATGGCATCAGAATAAATCCCTGGATCAACGTTCTGTCCCTATAAATCTAATATACATAACCAGAGATGTTATTATTCTCCAAAAATGCATCCAGCCCCTTTGTGAACTCTTTTTACAGATCTCACCATGACCACCTCCTCAGGCAGAGAATTCCACAGTCTCACTGCTCTTACAGTAAAGAACCCCCATTTGTGCTGGTGTAGAAACCTTCTTTCCTCTAGATGAAGAGGATGCCCCCTTGTTATAGATACAGTCCTGGGTATAAATAGATCATGGGAGAGATCTCTGTACTGTCCCCTGATATATTTATACATAGTTATTAGGTCACCCCTAAGCCTTCTTTTTTCTAAACTAAATAACCCCAATTCTGATAATATTTCTGGGTACTGTAGTCCTCCCATTCCCCTTATTACCCTGGTTGTCCGTCTTTGAATCCTCTCTAGCTCCACTATATCTTTCTTGTACACTGGTGCCCAGTACTGTACACAGTATTCCATGTGTGGTCTGACTAGTGATTTGTACAGCGTTAGAATTATTTCCTTGTCGTGGGCATCTATGCCCCTATTGATGCACCCCATGATTTTATTTGCCTTGGCAGCAGCTGCCCGACGCTGGTCACTACAGCTAAATTTACTGTTAACTTAGACTCCCAAGTCCTCTTCCACGTCAGTCGTCCCAAGTGTTCTCCCATTTAATACATAATCCCAGCCCAGATTTTTCCTCCCCATGTGCATTACCTTACATTTATCAGTGTTGAACCTCATCTGCCACTTCCCAGCCCAAGCCTCCAACCTATCCAGATCCATTTGTAACAGTGCCCTGTCCTCTATTGTGTTTACCGCTTTACAGAGTTTAGTATCATCTGCAAAGATTGCTACTTTACTATTTAACCCCTCTACAAGGTTATTAATGAATATATTAAATAGGACAGGACCCAAAACTGACCCCTGTGGTACCCCACTAATAACAGTCACCCAATCAGAATAAGTACCATTAATAACCACCCTCTGTTTCCTATCACTGAGCCAGTTACTTACTCCCCCAGCCCAATTCTTCTCATTTTATGCACCAACCTTTTATGTGGAACCGTATCAAATGCTTTGGAAAAATCCAGATATACAACATCCAGCGATTCTCCCTGGTCCAGTCTGGAGCTCACCTCCTCATAAAAGCTGATCAGGTTAGTTTGACAGGACCAACCCCTCATAAAGCCATGCTGATATGGGGTCATACATTTATTTTTATCAAGATACTCCAAAAGGGCATCACTTAGAAAACCCTCAAACAATTTGCATACAACGGAGGTTAAACTAACAGGTCTATAAAAAAATTAAGGAAATTTTTTTTAAAAAAAAGAGTAAAAAACGCACACACTTTATTAAACACATAATTAAAATACATTACTAATAAAAAGTTTAACAAAATTAATTATAAAAATATATTATTTTAACAATTAAATGGCCCCTTTATGAATTTTTTATATTTTGGGCTACATTTTAGGTCCCTGCCCACTTACATAAATTGGTCCCTGTTGAAAAATTTATCAAAATTTTGTTATTAAAAATATAAATCCACACAAGAAGAAATTTAGACTGCACTTCTTTAATGTAGTTCAACCATTGTGTCAAATCATAGGAGCGGTGTCAGACAGGTAACATGGCGGAGAAGCCGAGGAACCAGCGTGGAGTGGTCTGAAGAAGTACGGAAGTACGACACAGCTGTTACCTCCACGCTGGTTCTCCAGCGTCTACGCCATGTTACCTGTCTGACACCGCTCCTATGATTTGACACAATGGTTGAAGTACATTAAAGATGAAGCGTTTCCCTGGTGAGTGCAGTCTACATTTCTTCTTGTGTGGATTTCAAATTTGTTTTGTTGCGGACGAAGCACCCTAGGAGGATTCTTGCTTCATTCACCTCACCTGTTGCATGTCTATTGCCGTTATACAGCAGTGCCGGTAGCTTTTCCTTTTCTTTGATAAAAAATATAAATTTCGTTTAATACAATTTTTTTCATCCCAACTGTATCTTTTTTTATTTTATTTTTTTTAATGGTACCCTACAAAATGTTATTTAAAAAAAGGTATCTCCATCCCTTTGGATCACTAAAGTCCAAAAAAGTCCAAAAAAGAATAAAAACTGCCTGCAAAAACACTAAGTTAAAACCCAAATTTTTTTTACTTCCATAG
Source organism: Hyla sarda (assembly GCF_029499605.1). Lineage (NCBI taxonomy): Eukaryota > Metazoa > Chordata > Amphibia > Anura > Hylidae > Hyla > Hyla sarda. The sequence goes on from NC_079194.1 coordinate 55,212,309, forward strand.
ACTTCTATGGAAGAAAAACGCCAAGATTTCAGTGAAAAAAACGCCATTGTCTCAACATGCTGCGATTTGGAGAAACTGCCAAAGAGCAGAAAAAGCCAAAGAGAAGTAAAAAATGCCAAAAGGATTTAAAAAAAAAAATCCACACTGAAAAACGACAAGTTGAAAAGGCATTTTGTGTTTTCCTATTGACTTGCAGCTAATATTTGGCTGCAGTGTTTTTTTCACTGATTTGACAGATTTGACGCTTTTATTGGTATTTTTGCAAAAAAGAAAAAAAAAGTGGAAACTTAGCCTAAGGGATCACTTGGTCTTCAACGTTAACCCCAGCTAGAAGGATATACCCTCAGAATAGTCACAGATTGGTGAGAGTAGCGCTGATACAGTAGTACCAATAAGGAAAGAACCCAAGGGTTGTCACTAGAAGTGTAGACAGGATACAACAGGCCAAAGGACAAGATATTTGACAAAGGCTAAAGGTTAAAGTGGTACTCCCCTGGAAAACATTTTCTTTCAAATCAACTGGTGCCAGAAAGTTAAACAGATTTGTAAATGACTTCTATTTACAAAACTTAATCCTTCCAGTACTTATCATCTGCTATATGCTCAACAGGAAGTTCTTTTTCTTTTAGAATTTCCTTTCTGCCTGACCACAGTGCTCTCTGCTGACACCTCTGTCCATTTTAGGAACTGTCCAGAGCAGGATAGGTTTGCTATGGGGATTTGCTTCTACTCTGGACAGTTCCTAAAATGAACAGAGGTGTCAGCAGAGAGCACCGTGGTCAGACAGAAAGGAAATCCAAAAAGAAAATAACTTCCTGTGGAACATATAGCAGCTGGTAAGTACTGAAAGGATTAAGATTTTTAAATAGAAGTAATTTACAAATCTGTTTAACTTTCTGGCACCAGTTGATTTAAAAAAAAAAAAAAATGTTTTCCAGGGGAGTACCCCTTTAAAGACAAAATGTTGCTTCTGTGAATTGAACCTTCCTTAATCTTTTTTTCTTTTTGGTATTGTGAATACTGTTGCCATTGTCAAATTGTCTCCATGTGAACAAAAGGTCAATGAGTAGCTACTTATTTTTATTTTTTTTGTACGCTGTTCACCATGCGATCAAACTGATCAGTTATCTTGATTCCTTAGTTCGGCACAATTACAGCAGCATCTATTTTGTGTAGTTTGCATCATGTTTTACTACTTTAAAAAAAAAAAATCTAAACTTTTTGAATTTTTTTCTCGTAAATTGCCATTTTATCACCTCTATAACTTTTTGGGGTTGGTTTTTCCTTCACGTTTATGCCATTTATCTTTCGGGATCAATAATGTTATATTTTAATAGCTCGGACATTTCTAGATGCGGCGATACAAAATATGTAAATTTTTTATTATGTTTACAAATAATTTTTTTATATGGGAAAAGGGGGTGACCAACTTTTAGTATGAAAGGGATTTATGTATACTGTATTTGTAAAACTTTTAGAATTTAAATTCTTTTCTTCACTTTATTAGTCCCTGCTGGCTAGTACCCATGTTGACTACCGTATATACTCGAGTATAAGCCGACCCGAATATAAGCCGAGGCCCCTAATTTCACCCCAAAAACCCAGGAAAAGTTATTGACTCGACTATAAGCCTAGGGTGGGAAATACATCATCCCCCCCATGTAATCATCCAGACCCCCGTCATCATCCAGACCCCCGTCATCATCCCCTGTCAATCCCTTCATCAGTGGTCTTCAACCTGCGAACCTCCAGATGTTGCAAAACCACGACTCCCAGCGTGCCCGGACAGCCATCGGCTGTCCGGGCATGCTGGGAGTTGTAGTTTTGCAACCTCTGGGAGGTCCGCAGGTTGAAGACCACTGCACCTTCGTCATCAATTAGACCCCCCCCCCCCACCCTTTAGTTTTCTACTCACCTCCCCTCGGTGGGAAGGAAGGGTGAGCAGGTCGGGGCCATCTATGCTGCACGGACCGTCTGGTGGGGAGGGTTAGTCGTTCCGGGCTGTCCATTTTCACCGTGGGGCCCTCTCCTCCGCGCTCCGGGCCTGCCCAGGCTGCGAATGAACGTCCCTGTGCGGCGTGGTCAAGGCAATGTCACTAGTCCGGGGCAGGCCGGGAGCATGGAGAAGAGGGGCCCCCCCAGTGAAAATGGACAGCCCGGAACGACTAACCCTCCCCACCGGACGGTCCCTGCAGCATAGATGGCCTGGAACAGCTCACCCTTCCTTCCCACCGAGAAAAGGTGAGTAGAAAACTAAAGGGGGGGGGTCAGGATGATGACGAAGGCCGCAGTTGTCTTCAACCTGTGGACCTCCAGAGGTTTCAAAACTACAACTCCCAGCATGCCCGGACAGCCGATGGCTGTCCGGGCATGCTGGGAGTTGTAGTTTTGCAACATCTGGAGGTCCGCAGGTCTAAGACCACTGAGAAGGGATTGACAGGCGGAGAGTTCACTCGAGTATAAGCCGAGGGGGGCGTTTTCAGCACGAAAAATTGTGCTGAAAAACTCGGCTTATACTCGAGTATATACAGTATTTGACTATTAGCTGGGGGCCACAGGCTACGGCGCAGGCTCCTTAAAGGGGTAAAGAGCTCCTTAACCCCTTAAGGACTCAGGGTTTTTCCGTTTTTGCACTTTCGTTTTTTCCTCCTTACCTTTTAAAAATCATAACCCTTTCAATTTTCCACCTAAAAATCCATATTATGGCTTATTTTTTGCGTCGCCAATTCTACTTTGCAGTGACATTAGTCATTTTACCCAAAAATGCACGGCGAAACGGAAAAAAAAATCATTGTGCGACAAAATCAAAAAAAAAACGCCATTTTGTAACTTTTGGGGGCTTTCGTTTCTACGCAGTGCATATTTCGGTAAAAATTACACCTTATCATTATTCTGTAGGTCCATACGGTTAAAGTGATACCCTACTTATATAGGTTTGATTTTGTCGCACTTCTGGAAAAAATCATAACTACATGCAGGAAAATTTATACGTTTAAAAATGTCATCTTCTGACCCCTATAACTTTTTTATTTTTCCATGTATGGGGTGGTATGAGGACTCATTTTTTGCGCCGTGATCTGAAGTTTTTATCGGTATGATTTTTGTTTTGATCGGACTTTTTGATCACTTTTTATTCATTTTTTAATGATATAAAAAGTGACCAAAATACGCTTTTTTGGACTTTGGAATTTTTTTGCGCGTACGCCATTGACCGCACGGCTTAATTAATGATATATTTTTATAGTTCGGACATTTACGCACACGGCGATACCACATATGTTTATTTTTTATTTTTTTTACACTGTTTTATTTTTTTTATGGGAAAAGGGGGGTGATTCAAACTTTTATTAGGGAAGGGGTTAAATGACCTTTATTAACACTTTTTTTTTACATTTTTTTTGCAGTGTTATAGGTCCCATAGGGACCTATAACACTGCACACACTGATCTCTCATCCTGATCACAGGCGTGCATTAACACGCCTGTGATCAGCATTATCGGCGCTTGACTGCTCCTGCCTGGATCTCAGGCACGGAGCAGTCATTCGTCGATCGGACACCGGGGAGGCAGGTAAGAGCCCTCCCGGTGTCCGATCAGCTGTTCGGGACGCCGCGATTTCACCGCGGCGGTCCCGAACAGCCCGACTGAGCAGCCGGGTCACTTTCACTTTCACTTTAGAAGCGGCGGTCAGCTTTGACCGCCGCTTCTAAAGGGTTAATACCGCACATCGCCGCGATCGGTGATGTGTGGTATTAGCCGCGGGTCCCGGCCGTTGATTAGCGCCGGGACCGACGCGATATGATGCGGGATCGCGGCGCGATCCCGCTTCATATCGCGGGAGCTGGCGCAGGACGTAAATATACGTCCTGCGTCGTTAAGGGGTTAAAGGGGTACTCCCGTAGAAAACTTTTTTTTTTTTTTAATCAACTGGTGCCAGAAACTTAAACAGATTTGTAAATTACTTCTATTAAAAAATCTTAACCCTTCCAGTACTTTTTAGGGGCTGTATAATACAGAGCAAAAGTTTTCTTTTTGGATTTCTTTTATATCACGACCACAGTGCTCTCTGCTGACCTCTGCTGTCCATTTTAGGAACTGTCGAGCAGCATATGGGGATTTTCTCCTGCTCTGGACAGTTCCTAAAATGGACAGCAGAGGTCAGCAGAGAGCACTCTGGTTGTGGCATAAGAGAAATGTAAAAAGAAAAACATTTCCTCTGTAGTATACAGCCCCTAAAAAGTACTGGAAGGATTAAGATTTTTTAATAGAAGTCATTTACAAATCTGTTTGACTTTCTGGCACCAGTTGATCTAAAAAAAAAAAAAAAGTTTTCCATTGGAGTACCCCTTTAACGACGCAGAACGTAAATGTACGTCCTGGTGACGTAGTACTTAACGCACCTGGACATACATTTACGTCCTGAGCATAACCGCGGGCATCGGAGCGATGCCGGCATCATGCGCGGCAGGTCCCGGCTATGGATCGCAGCCAGGGACCCGCCAGTAATGGCGGACACCCACGATCCCGCGGATGTCCGCCATTAACCCCTCAGATGCTGTGATCAATACCGATCACAGCATCTGCAGCATCGCGGTCACTTAACAGGATGATCGAATCGCCCGCAGCGCTGCTGCGGCGATCCGATCATCCTGCGCGGCAGAAGGAGGTCCCCTCACCTGCCTCCGCTGTCTTCCAGGAGTCTTCTGCTCTGATCTGCCTTCCCGGAGACCAGAGCAGAAGATGACCGATAACCCTGATCAGTGCTATGTGCTATACATAGTACTGAACAGGATTAGCAACCGAGTGATTGCTGTAAATAGTCCCCTATGGGGACTATTAAAGTGTAAAAATAAAAGTAAAAAAAGTAAAAAATAAAGTAAAACAAATGTGAAAAACCCCCTCCCCCAATAAAAACGTAAATTGTCCCATTTTCCCTATTTTACCCCCAAAAAGTGTGAAAAAATTATTTTATATACATATTTGGTATCGCCGTGTGCGTAAATATCCGAACTATTAAAATAAAATGTAAATGATCCCGTACGGGGAAAGACGTGAACGTAAAAAAAAAAAAAAAGTCCAAAATAGCTGCTTTTTTATAACATTTTATTCCAAAAAAATTACCGTATTTTTCGCCGTATAAGACGCACTTTTTGTTCCCCAAAATTGGGGGGGAAAAGTCGGTGCGTCTTATACGGCGAATACACCCCTATAGCGGCGGTCCCTGCGGCCATCAACGGCCGGGACCCGCGGCTATTACAGGACATCACCGATCGCGGTGATGCCCTGTATTGACCCTTCAGACGCGGCGATCAAAGCTGACCGCCGCGTCTGAAGGGAAAGTGACACTAACCCGGCTGTTCAGTCGGGCTGTTCAGACTGCCGCGATTTCACCGCGGCGGTCCCGAACAGCCCGACTGAATAGCCGGGTTAGTGCTTACAGGACACTGGGAGGGACCTTACCTGCCTCCTCGGTGTCTTCTCCGTTCAGGGATCCCCTGTATGGCCAGCGCTCTTCTTCCTCGTCATCACGTCGTCCCGTACGTGCGTCGGCATGCGTAACGACGTGATGGTGGCGACGGAGAGCGAGGATACCCGGCCGGCAGCAGAGACGTTCCGGAGCGACGGGGACACGGCGACAGCGATGGAGCGACATCCAGGGCAGCGGTGACGGGTCCGGAGCGGCGGGGACACGTGAGTATTCCCTCCTATGCAGTGGTCTTCAATCTGCGGACCTCCAGATGTTGCAAAACTACAACTCCCAGCATGCCCGGACAGCCAACGGCTGTCCGGGCATGCTGGGAGTTGTAGCTTTGCAACATCTGGAGGTCCGCAGGTTGAAGACCACTATTGGGTTCAAAATCTTTATTTTTTTAGATTTTGCACCTATAAATTGGGTGCGTCTTATACGCCGATGCGTCCTATAGGACGAAAAATACGGTAATAATTTTTTTTTTTTTTTAGGTGTGCTTGCTACGTTTCTGTTTAGTTTTCTTGTTGCGTGTTCCCAAGTATGGATGGTTTTCAGTTATAGTCAGGTAATGATAACTTTTATGTTTATATTTTGATAAGCCAAGTTGTGCTATTTTATTTATTTATTTGTTTTTCTTATGTTCATTTTCGGTAAGCGTGTGAGTGTTTGATTAGATATTTTGGGCATATTTTAATATCTTAGTATTTTAGTATCTTAGTAAAGCTGGGCTGGCCGGTTAGGCAGGGTTTTGTTTATGAGGTTTTGTTTTTGGTTCTAGAGTATTTCTTATTTATGTTATAGCTGGTCATGACGTCATGTCACGCCTCCTGGTGATGTCACAAAATGCCCCCCAGTGAAATCATGAATGAATGGACATGAATGGCAGGGGATAGGGGATAAGATGTCTGACCCCCGCAATCTGTCATTCAGCACCCACCATTGCGATCTCTCCGCAGCTCTGGAGGCTCCAAGTGTGCAGCGTGATGACCACGGGGCCGGAGTATCATGACGTCACTACTCCGGCCCCGGCACATTCGTAGCCTCTAGTGCTGCTGAGAGCTTGCAAAGGTGGGTGCTGAATGACAGATTGTGGGGGTCCCCAGCACGGGACCCCGGCGATCAGACATCTTGTCCCCTATACTTTGGATAGGGGATAAGATGTATTAGGGCTGGAGTACCCCTTTAATAATCCCAATAAACTTATTGCTACAGGGGCAGTATCACAGCCGCTACAAGGCCTCAAGTGCTTTCAGCTAAGGGTCTCCTTCCGATCACACTGCTCACACTGCTCACACTGCTCTCAAGTCATTCATCCCCTCATCCTAGTGGTTGACATACAAGCCTGGGTGTAGGCTATTGTTCAGGCCATGTGACATTAAAGGGGTATTCCAGGATTTTTTTTATTTGACTATGCTACAGGGGCTGTAAAGTTAGTGTAGTTCATAATATAGTGTCTGTATCTGTGTGTGACGGTTTTCTCACAATTCTTCTGTGATTTTCACCCCAATATTTATTTTTACCAGCAGACAAAATGACTGTTGTCTCAGATTTTTCCCAGGTTGCAATGCGGCCAAGACCTGACTCACTAGTCAGCTGATGACAGGGAGCCTGTCTGCTTCAATGGGTGTAGGGATCGCTTGGTGGGTGAGAGATCAATCTGCAACTAATGCAACAGCTGTAGGCACCCTGATTGAAAACCACAGGTCTTTGAATGGATGCAGCTCATTTATGTTTCAATGGGTGGGGTGGCTGATGTGTGGGAGGGAGGAAAATGGAATTGGGGGATTTGTAGTCAAAAAAGAAAAGTCAAACAGGAAATACCAGTTCACAAAAAGATAGCCACAGTGTTATGGTAATCTCACAACATAGCCATTTATCCCCAAGACAAGCACAGATCCTTCCTAAGCATGTCCATTACTGTCTGCCAGATACGTACTAAAATCACCTTTAACCATATTCTCCTCAGTTCTGCCTGACTGACCCAGCTCAATGACCTGGCACTTTGGGAGCTATCTAACCTGGTCAGTACTGTCACATTTAACCTTCAAGTGATTGTCTCTCGGTCTCTTAATTAGTAGAACTCCATCACCAACAAAGGTCCCAAACACCTTCTTCCCGCCGTGGCCCAGTGTTTTTTTTTTTTTTTTTAACCTTCTGAAGATGTTTTATCACCTTGTAAAAATCTGTCTTTACAAGAGTGGTAGCCATGTGTTGAAATGGTCTTCAAACCTTACAAAATTGCTTGCTTATCCTTAGAATAGGCTATTGATATTAGATCTCTGCTACTTGCTAAATGAAGTAGAGTTATTGGTATATCTATTCAGCACTAACAGTGAAGAAGCTGCAGTGCTTGCCCCAAGTGTGCAGCCCCTTAACCCCTTCAGGACGGAGCCCATTTTGGCCTTAAGGACCGGAGCGTTTTTTGCACATCTGACCACTGTCACTTTAAACATTAATAACTCTGGAATGCTTTTAGTTATCATTCTGATTCCGAGATTGTTTTTTCGTGACATATTCGACTTTAACATAGTGGTAAATTTTTGTCGATACTTGCATCCTTTCTTGGTGAAAAATCCGTAAATTTGATGAAAAATTTGAAAATTTTGCATTTTTCTAACTTTGAAGCTTTCTGGTTGTAAGGAAAATGGATATTACGAATACATTTTTTTTGGTTCACATATACAATATGTCTACTTTATGTTTGCATCATAAAATTGATGAGTTTTTACTTTTGGAAGACACCAGAGGGCTTCAACGGTCAGCAGCAATTTTCCGCTTTTTCACAAAATTTTCAAACTAAGTATTTTTCAGGGACCAGTTCAGGTTTGAAGTGGATTTGAAGGGTCTTCATATTAGAAATACCCCATAAATGATCCCATTATAAAAACTGAACCCCCCAAAGTATTCAAAATGACATTCAGTCAGCGTTTTAACCCTTTAGGTGTTTCACACGAATAGCAGCAAAGGGAAGGAGAAAATTCACAATCTTCATTTTTTACACTTACATGTTTTTGTAGACCCAATTTTTGAATTTTTACAAGGGGTAAAAGGACAAAATTTTTACTTGTATTTGTAGCCCAATTTCTCTCGAGTAAGCACATACCTCATATGTCTATGTAAAGTGTTCGGCGGGCGCAGTAGAGGGCTCAGAATGGAAGGAGCGACAAGGGGATTTTGGAGAGTACGTTTTTCTGAAATGGTTTTTGGGGGGCATGTCACCTTTAGGAAGCCCTTATGGTGCCAGAACAGCAAAAAAAAACCCACATGGCATACCATTTTGGAAACTAGACCCCTCGGGGAACGTAACAAGGGATAAAGTGAACCTTAATACCCCACAGGTGTTTCATGACTTTTGCAAATGTAAAAAAATATATATTTTTACCTAAAATGCTTTTTTTCTCAAAAATTTTTAATTTTTAAAAAGGGTAATAGCAGAAAATACCCCTAAAAATTTGAAGCCCAATTTCTCCTGATTCAGAAAACACCCCATATGGGGGTGAAAAGTGCTCTGCTGGCACACTACAGGTCTCGGAAGAGAAGGAGTCACATTTGGGTTTTTGAAAGCAAATTTTGCTCTGGGGGCATGCCGCATTTAGGAAGCCCCTATGGTGCCAGGACAGAAAAAAAAAAACCCACATGGCATATCATTTTGGAAACTAGACCCCTCGGGGAACATAACAAGGGGTTAAGTGAACCTTTATACCCCACAGGTGTTTCACGACTTCTGCATATGTAAAAAAAAAAAATTTTTTTTTACCTAAAATGCTTGTTTTTCCAAAAATTTTACATTTTTAAAAAGGGTAAAAGCAGAAAATACCCCCCAAAATTTGTAACACAATTTCTCCCGAGTACGGGGATACCCCACATGTGGCCCTAAACTGTTGCCTTGAAATACGACAGGGCTCCAAAGTGAGAGCGCCATGCGCATTTGAGGCCTAAATTAGGGACTTGCATAGGGGTGGACATAGGGGAATTCTACGCCAGTGATTCCCAAACAGGGTGCCTCCAGCTGTTGCAAAACTCCCAGCATGCCTGGACAGTCAACGGCTGTCCGACAATACTGGGAGTTGTTTTGCAACAGCTGGAGGCTCCGTTCTGCAAACAGTGGCGTACCAGACGTTTTTCATTTTTATTGGGGAGGGGGGCTGTATAGGGGTATGTGTATATGTAGTGTTTTTTACTTTTTATTTTATTTTGTGTTAGTGTAGTGTAGTGTTTTTAGGGTACAGTCGCACGGGCGGGGGTTCACAGTAGTTTCTCGCTGGCAGTTTGAGCTGCAGCAGAAAGTTTGCGGCAGCTCAAACTTGCAGCCAGATACTTACTGTAATCCTCCGCCCATGTGAGTGTACCCTGTACGTTCACATTGGGGGGGGGGGGGGACATCCAGCTGTTGCATAACTACAACTCCCAGCATGCCCGTTGGCTGTTGGTGACTGCTGAGAGTTGTAGTTTTGCAACAACTGTAGGCACACTGGTTATGTATCACGGAGTTTGTGACCTAACTCAGTGTTTCACAACCAGTGTGCCTCCAGCTGTTGCAAAACTACAACTCTCAGCAGTCACCGACAGCCAACGGGCATGCTGGGAGTTGTAGTTATGCAACCAGCAGATGCACCACTACAACTCCCAGCATGCACTTTAGCTGTTTGTGCAAGCTGGGAGTTGTAGTTATACAACAGCTGAAGGTACACTTTTCCATAGAAAAAATGTGCCTCCAGCTGTTGCAAAACTATAAGTCCCAGCATGCCCATAAGGGAATGCTGGGAGTTGTGGTGGTCTGCCTCCTGCTGTTGCATAACTACAGCTCCCAGCATGCCCTTTTTGCATGCTGGGAGCTGTTGCTAAGCCACAGCAGGAGGCTGTCACTCACCTCCAACGATCCTCGCCGCACAGGTCAGTCCCTCGTCGTCACCGCCACCGCCGCCGCCGCTGCTCCTGGGGCCCCGATCCCAACAGGGACGCCGGGGATCGGGGTCCCCAGCACCCGGGGTGCACGTCCTGCACCCGCTCACGTCCTCCGGAAGAGGGGCGGAGCGGGTGCGGGAGTGACACCCGCAGCAGGCGCCCTGATTGGTCGGCCGGTAATCCGGCCGACGAATCAGGGCGATCGTGAGGTGGCACCAGTGCCACCTCACTCCTGCAGGCTCTGGCTGTTTGGGGCCGTCAGAGACGGCCCCGAACAGCCAGTAATTCCGGGTCACCGGGTCACTGGAGACCCGATTGACCCGGAATCGCCACAGATCGCTGGACTGAATTGTCCAGCGATCTGCGGCGATCGCCGACATGGGGGGCATAATGACCCCCCTGGGCGATATGCCGGGATGCCTGCTGAACGATTTCAGCAGGCATCCGGCTCCGGTCCCCAACCGGCTAGCGGTGGGGGCCGGAATTCCCACGGGCGTATGGATACGCCCTGCGTCCTTAAGGACTCGGGATTCAGGGCGTATCCATACGCCCTATGTCCTGAAGAGGTTAAAGCAGCTGCGTATTCTAGGAGTTAGACCTCAGCTCTTTAAAGGGGCTATGGCACTTGGGTGAGCACTGCACCCTCTTCACAAGGTTTGCTGAGTTGTTATAGCAATAACTATTTGTACTAGTTTCTGTAAAATAATCATGATAGTTTCAAACAGCTTTCCTCCATTTAATAGATTATATAGGTCCTAACATATTTGTGTATGAATTCATTTACCAAAAAGGTCTCCATAGCATATAAAAAGCTCTAACGTTTTGGCCACTAGGGGGCCACTAGGTTTTTTTTTGCTTAAAATTGTCGCAAAAAAGTCGCACGTGCGACTACGCTCTTTTTTCTGCGACTTTTTGCATGTTCAGTGTCTTGCTTACCAAAGCAGTGGTCAGAGATTGATCAAATGCGAAAGTCGCAAAAAAGTCGCATCGCATGAAAAATCCTACTAAATTTACTCCAGCTCAGACATGGAGCAGAAAAAGCCACAACCAAAGCAAAAAAAGAAAAATTGCTTACATGACAGAAATTTATCAACAGGCTGAAAGCAGTTGATAAATAAGTCGCACATAAGCAAAAAAATAGTAAGAAAAAAATAACAAAAATAAGGAATACATAAGCAAACATTGATAAATGTCCCCCTAGGTGTTTTCCTTTCCTGCAAACTGATGTTCCCTGACTGTTGTTAGGCTCAGTTCCACTCTAGTAACAGAGAGACCAAAATGGAACACAGAAAGTGGAGGTGGGGCTTAGCTAGTGCTATGTGCAAGAGATAGGGGGAAAGTCTGGGCTGTGTTACTTCAACCTATTAGCCTGTTTGCTTCCTCCAGAAGAGCCACAATGTGAATGAAAGTTAAAATAAGACTTCCCTGTCATCTGTGATCAATGGTGACCACCAAACAGGTAAGAGCACATCCCTGTGTAATTACTGCTGGTAAAACAGCCCAGCTCTGGCCCTGAGAATGAGAAATAGCTGTTCACCATGGACTCTCCGGGGCTCAATAACAGCAGTAAAATCCCCTAGTCGGGGTCAATGTAACAAAACGAATTCTTTTGAAACACCTTTTAAAATCCATAAAAAAATGTAACCAATAAACTTCTCCACCCTTGATATGTAGTTTTAGTTCTAGATCATTAGATGGAATGATAATTTCTATTCATACGTTCCTGCATATCTCGTTTCTTTGATGTAACATGAAAGACATTCAGGTGGCTGAACTATGGATCCATGTTGTACAGATCTGTATTATAGTGCCCATAGTGTGCTATAGACCAGATATGTTATATCTTGGTGTGCCTTCAATTATACTGTCAATGTAGGCACACAGAGTTTTTTTTTTTTGTGCAATTTATACAGTACTACAGAAGAAATCTCTCCTAGAAGTGTTATTTGTAAGGGAAAAATTACCTATTTCATGAAAGCACCTTGTAGGGTGACACACAGGCCCAATGGTGACCTTACATGTTACTATGCAGGGTCTGTGTGCACATTGACTCTGATACCTAATCTCTTGTGCTTGCAATGCAACTCTATTCATTTATTATAATAATTTTGTGAGTGATCTTGTTGAACTGTTAGATATTTTAGTGAGTGTAGTTTAAAGGGGTACTCTGGTGCTTGAACGTTCTGAACTTTTTGCTATTGTGACCTCACGGTCATGCCCCCTCCATTCATGTCTATGGGAGGGGGCTTGTGGACAGGCACGCCCCCTCCCATAGTCATGAATTGAGGGGGTATGGCATGACGTCACAAGGGGGGGTGGCGTGGTCATGACCTCACGACCACTGTCTCAGGAACCTGGGGTGCTGCAGGAGATCGCAGGGGGCCCCAGCAGAAGGACCCCTGCGATCAGACATCTTATACCCTATCCATTGGATAGGGGATAAGATGTCTAGCAGCGGAGTACCCCTTTAAAGTCTTTTGTCCACAAAGGGAATAATTGGAGACACAAATTAATTACAATTGTATTCATTGTGTAGTCCCAGGTTAATAGTCCATCTACTAAGAATGGTGAAAGCAACTGATAGATACTCCGTCTTCTCTAAAATGCTAGAAGTTCTACTGCAAACAAAACTATTGTGATTTTAACCCCATGTAATTACATTTTCAGTGTCCATGTCTGCAAGAAAACCATTATAATATAAACTAGTTGTCTAAGACTAAACAGACCTCCTAAACAGTTCCTTATATACAAAAGTAAAGATTGGATCTTTGGGTCCGGTATTTTTTACAACCTGGAGTTGGAACAATCTCTTGCTCTTCCTTGGGATCTAGGAGCCCCGTTTCATACCAAATACTGCCACCTCCCTACCTTTTTTCGCTCAATCCCAATGTTGAGGGACACCACAGCCAAATACCTACCCTTCTGGAACTCTCCATCCTTTCATCAAGGTATTGTCCATTTAAATCACCTCCTTGATTCTGACTGGTTTTTGTTGTCTTGGGAAAAAGTGGTCGATAGGTACAGAATCTCTCTCCATCCTAAATTCAAGTACATTAAAATTGATTTCTCACATCTCTTTCCTCTCACAACATCTCACTTTTTCACCAACAGGAACTATTTATTTTACTTATTTGGCAAAAGTGATGAGATAAAAAAAAGTTACTGATAGAAAATGTGGGCAAATCTGAGGGAAGAATTGCAAGTTCTCGAGGCTCATGAGAAATTGTTGTTGGGTTTACTTAAAGGGGTACTCCACTGTAAACATTTTGTCTCCTTTGGATAGAGGTTGTTAGATTGATGGGTCCCCACCACTGGGGACTACCTTTGATCTCCACTGTGGCACCACTGTCATTCGGTGCACAGAGCAAACTATGCTCCGTGCCCAATTACTGGAAATGCCGGCCGCCACACTCCCTGCATTCACGTCTATGTACTAGCCGTCACTCCCCCTCCCATAGACATGAATTGAGGGGGCGTGGCTTGACATCACGAATGCGGAAGCTGCAAGATTGTGGGGGTCCCCAGTGGCATGACCCCAGCGATCTTACATCTAACATGTTTACAGTGGAGTATATCTTTAAAGTTTGTACCTCGATGATAAACAAAAACGTGCAAAAGATGCATCTCCGTATTATGCACAAGGCCACCTATGTCTTCAATATTTCCCTAAAAAAAATTACCTACTCGTTATCTCAGATGCTGCCTGAAATGTCACCTAGCAAAAGCAGATTTATTTCACGGACTTTGGCTCTGCCAAGTTATCGTCCCATTTTGGCAACAGGTACAAGCATTCATTAAGAACGTGTGGCATAAAGAGGTCCCATTTAATCCCATGAGTTTACTCATTCACTGTATTTCCATCTTCCAGATATCTGAAACCTAAGGTTTGCAATTCATGTGGCTCTACTAGCCTTGGATAAATGCTTATTATGGCAATGGATCTCACCAAATCTTCCATTCATAGCGGAAACTGTGCATATTTAATTTATTGAATTAGGTTTTTAGTTTTCTTTTTATGTTATTCTTTCTATTTTTATTTCATGGCAGACTCTCTGATTGTTCTCCTTTGTATGCCAAGAGGGTAACTCTTACTTTTTATATATTTCCTTCACTCTGACATTTTTAGACAAACATATTACAAGCATATTTTGACCTCCATATTAGTATTAGTACAGTGTTGGACTGGGGTACCAAGCACTCACCAGTGGAAATGATTCTGGGGGGGATCCCATTACAGTTACTGTACATGGAATTATTATCTGAATACTTTTAGATCTCATGCACATAAAAGCATGCTCTTGATTGGTCATAATGGCAATGACCATACAATAACTTTGTCGCAATAGTAAGTCATAGTAAGCTTACCTAAGGCCCTAGGTTCTGTTGTGTCAGGTGTGGTAAGGGGATAACACCATAATGTTGCATTCAATTTTAGTTTTAAAACTTTTCTTAAACCCATCACTCCTTTACTTCTTTGTCAACTGAGCCATAGGGGGGATTGGCTTTTGTAGAACCAGTTGTACTCTTGAATAGCGTCTTATTTTACATAATGTATTTATTTTATATAATGTATTGCGGAACCAATGCCCTTATGAGCTGGATACTACTTTTTTTAAATTGTTGAACCAATGTATTGTGGTACGCTTGGGTGAAGAGGATGGTCCCAGCCTCATTGAGATCAGGAGGGATGGCCAAGTAAGGGAAAAGATGGACTTACTGCTACATTGACACACGATGTAAGTGGCAAGATGACTGTCATGCTGGTAGGGATAAGTGCATCCCTGAACTGACTCACACTCTCTGTCCCTGCCTTTTGGGTTGCCCATCTCCTTAATCGGATGGCCCCGACCACAATGCCGATCCCTTTGCTACTAAGGTGCAGGATGTAGTAACAAACATAGAACAAAAGTCAAGGAACAGGTCAGGGCACAAAAGGGTTAATCTACAACAGCTCAGCAAAAAGAAAAACAGGGGGAAAGCACATACAAAAGTATAATCAGAGTCAAACAAGCCAAGTCGGTAACAGAGAGAGCGTCCCAGGGCAGATACAGTAAGCAATAGAGGAGTCAGAAAACAAGCCAAGAAAATATATAGGTAGACAGGATATAGCAAAAACCAAAGCCAGCGACCAGGAAAATGTTCTTATCTCAGGCTCTTATCTGGATGCAGAGTGTAGTTCAAATAGGCCGGCTCAAGAGTATGTGGTCACTAAGGCCAGACAAAACTGGCTAATCGACAACTCTTTCTGATTACTTCGGGTGTCAATGGGCAACACTGCAACTGCACTGGAGGGGCTGGTGCTGCTGTCAGAGAAAAAGACAGATGCACCTGTCACAGTACCCCCCCCCCCCCCTTTTTGGGGGACCACTGGACCCCGTAATACCTGTGAGAGTTTGTCCAGGTGAGAGACTCTGAACCTCCCAATGAGGGTGAGAGCATGAATAGCAAAAAGAAGTCCCTGTGATCTTTCCTCTGGACCATATGCCTTCCAGCGCACAAGGTATTGGAGAGGGTTATGCAAATTACCACTATCTAGAATTCTAGAAATCTCACATTCAAGCTGCCCACCTCTTGTGTACAGGAGAGATTGAGGTTGTGTAATTTTTGAGCAAAGAACTATGAAATGCATTGGGGATTTTAAATGAGTTAAGTAAATTGAGTTAATAACTTACTGACTTCAGAGACTTCATAGGGTCTGATAAAGTGTGGGGACCATTTTCTCGATGGTACCTTGAGATGTCTACTTTAAGTAGAGAGCCACACTTTAGCATCTACTACAAAACAAAACCAAGTACATCTCTTGATGGCTTGAGTTGAATTTTTTGGCTTTTCTTAGATTATTCTGAACCAACCTGATGCTGTAAACTATTTACAAAAATCAGCACAAAAATCTTCAGCCGTCTTGAGGGCCTTTCTTAACCACACCAACTGATTCAGCATATGCTACCTGTTCAGGCTCATTATGTCTACCAACGTCAGCTTAGGAGCATCAGATGAAAGAGAGAAAGGTCATCCTGAGGCTCTCCTTGGAGTACAGACATTATAATTTATAGACTTATTTCTGGACTTCAGAACCCACTAAGTTTGCATTCACACCACATTTTTGCGATACAGTTCCCGTATCAGGTTTTTGAGGAAAAACGGATTCCTCAAAACCTGACTAAACTGTATAAAAACGTGTGTACAAATTTTAACCCGTATACAGTTAAAAACCGTATACGGTTTGAAAAATGACATCCGGTTGCATCCGCTTTTTAAGAAGAAAACGTATACGTTTTTAACTTTTCACTCCATTTTGAATAAAGTTTTACTTGTTTGATTGAAATTCCAAGAAAAAAAACTGTGCAAAGTCAAAAACCGTATGGTGAAAACCGGATGGAACTGTATGCACATACGGTTCTGTACGGTTCCCATTGACTCCTATGTTTAAAAAAAATGTATACGGTTTAATACAGTTTTTCAACCGGACCTAAAACCGTGGTAGACTACGGTTTTGGGTACAGGAAAAAAACCTAACAAAACCGTACAGGATGCAAAACGGGCACAACCTGATGCATCTTTTGGCATACGGTTTTCAATGGAGAGTCAATGCATACGTTTTCCAATATGGTTCCATACGGTTTTCACATAGAAAACGTATACGGGAACTGTATTGCAAAAACGTGGTGTGAATGCAAGGTTTCAAACCACAGTATTGCTTGCAGTTGCTGCTACAACAGGGGGAACTGGGACTGGTGCCTACAATGTTTTCTGAGCCTGAACACGTTCAGCCAGATGTTGTACCACCTGGGTCAAACCCCACATCTGCTCTGTCATAGCATCCATAATACTAAGGTCATAATGTCATGCTAGGCAGGGATAGGTGTGGCCTTGAACCGACTCACACTCTCTGTCCCTGCCTTTTGGGGTAGCATCCTCTTTAATAGGGTGGCCCCAACCACAGTGCTGATCCCTATGCTGCTAAGATGCAGGGCCTTGTAAAGTCACAGTAACAAATAAACACAGTACAAAAGTCAGGGAACAGGTCAGGGCAAAAAATGGTTTACCAACAACAGCACAGCAAAAAGATAGAGAAAGCACATACAAACGTATAACCCGAGTTAAAGAAGCCAAGTTGGTAACAGAGAGAGCTGTGAAGTACAGATACAGTCAGCAACAGAGGAATCAGAGAACATGCCAAGAAAATCTTTTGGTACACAGGATATAGCAAAAACTAGAGCCGGGGACAAAAAAGATTCCATTATCTCAGCCAAGTGTCTGGAAGTGGAGTGCAGATCAAGTAGAACTGCTCAGGAAGCTGGACACAATTGGCTGGTCAACAATTCCTCCTGATTGGCCTGGGTGGCATTACGGCAACGGGCGACGCTGCAGCTGCACAGGATGGTCTGGAGCTGCTGTCAGAACAAGAGACAGATACACCTGTTACAATGATCGTCATCTTGTCCCTTACACAGCCAATGGAGCCACAATAAGTAACAGTGTCTCTGTTGAAACTAGACACAAAAGGGGGTCCATGCTAGCTCAGTGGCCCACCAGGGGACCCACCTACTCCCCTGTAAGCCAGTCTCAGCCTGGACGTGTGCCCCAGCATGATCTAAACTGCTATTACTTTGGGTCACACCTGTGGTCGGTTTGGGGATTGCCAAGGTAATTCTTACAGAGAAGCAAAAAGTCAGTGTGAAGCTGGCCTTAGTCTCAATGTAACCTCAAAAACATCCATTTGTGTTGCATTAGTGTTCACTTTTTATGCAAAAATATAATAGCCCTCGGGCTCCAGAACAAAAAACTGCTAAGAGCTTTAATTATGACAGAATTTTTTTGTGCTGTAGTCGTGACTAAGAATCTGTATGAGTCATGAAACAATTCTGAAACCTGCTTATTTTTCATTTGTTTGTTATTTTATGCTCAGCCATGATCCCTAATAAAATAAAATTACAAAATAATTAAGCAACTGAAAAACCCGACTAAATATAGGATGGCTATGGACGTAATTTATAGATAAATGACTGGATACAGATTTGTAAAAGAGAACAATAGCTTGTGTGTTCATTGTGATTGGTGTAATTTACCATTCATTTACAAAGGTATTCATCTAATGTTTTCTATAGTTTCTATTTTGTACTACAATTATGAAAATGACCAAAGAAGGCAAACCAAAAAAACTTCATGGAAAACCAGTCTCATTGAGTAATAATTATATAAAGCATATAGGCGCATTTTGGTGACTTTTACAATAAGCTGCCATGAGAAAACGAGAATTAGCACAACTGGCCTTTTACCTGTTACTTTAAAAAACTTTAGACATGTCACAGAGACAAGGTCATTGGTCAAGGTCTCAGTGCTGGTATCCACCAATCAGGTGAATGAGCGGAGATAAGCATGCAGTGGTACATTTTACTTTACTAATTTTTTGTCTTGCTGACCTATAGCCTTAAAAAGGAGCAGAGAGCCAAAGATTGCTGAAAGCCGCAGAGGAAATTGTTTATCCCTATCTGTTCTCTTGATTGGTGGGGGTCTCAGAACTGATAAACTGTCATGATTACATCAGGGAAGAAGTGAGCCCTGAGCTTTCCCCAGAACCCTTTTCCCTGCCTACTTGTATAGCCACCCTAAATAGTGGCTCTACAACTTGGAGACAGTCCATACGCTAACTAAAGTGCAGGAGCGTCATGGTCAAAACAATAAACAGGAATTTTACGAGGTCGAGGACACAAGTCAGGATATGAAAGATAACAAGCTAACAAACACAGGAAACCAGGATACTAAATAAAGTCAGGAATGCAAAGTAGTTACTAACAGATAACAGGGAAACATAGCGGTAGGTATATAATGTACAGACAACAGCCTAAGAACCAAAGCAAGATTAAATGGCAGATATGCGAATATCATGGAGACAGGATACTAGGAAATATATAAAGGGGAGAATAGCCAGGAATGCAGGGGATGAACAGGCAGACTTATGTCAGACACTATATAGATCAAGGATAGGCAAATACTGGATAACAAGAACATATACATAAATAAACAAAACACAAGCACAAAGACTAACAGGTCTGAACATGGACCGAGATCAGGATACACGAAACTAATTCAAACTAGAAACAAGTACCAAACTGACTTTTATGTTAGAAACATAGCAAAGTTAAGGAATATAACTTACTATAGGAGGAACAGGAGGAACTTCAATACCAATAGAAAATAGGAGGCGTCCAGCACCAAGAAGGCAGGTAAAATCGATTTATTAGAGGTACAAAAACGTAGCAAACAGCATACAAGGAGCGTAGTGCCTACGCGTTTTGGGCTGGTGTGCCCTTAGTCATGGCAACTTCAATACCAAACTCCAAACATGGAGGAATGCAAAATACAAATCAGATCTGAACACAGGCCAAGATTCAGGATACACAGATTGGTCACATGCGCTCATTACATAAACCCAAACCCGATAAAAATTTTGACAAGTCTCTGTATGTCAAAAGTTTTTTAAAGTGTCTATTTGATGTTCAGTTGTCCCTGGACTTCTGGGTACAAGCTACTATAATGTCTCAATATAGTGCACACCCACCAACGGAGAGCCTGCTCCCTTATATCTCTAAAGCACACCTTAAGAGATAGCGGCAGCAGCATGGAAGTAATTATAGAACGGCATTTACCAGTGTGAGCTTTAAATAAAAAAAAAACGTTGTGTTATATATTGTTTACTAGGTAACAATTTTAACTCCTTAATGACTTATAACGTGTTCAATTTTGCACCTACAGACCCGTATAAGGGCTTGTTTTTTTTGCGTCTCCAATTGTGCTTTGTAATGAAATAATGTAACTTATTTTATAACAAAATCTGCAAAAAACTTATTTGGGGGATGAAATTAGAAAAAAAAAACAACGCCAGTTTGCAAATTTTTAGGGCTACCGTTTCTACGCAGTGCACTTTTCGGTACAAATGACACCTTACCTTTATTCTGTAGGTCCATATGGTTACAGGGATACCCAATTTATGTAGGTTTTATTTATTCTACTACTTGAAAAAAATTATAACTACATGCACCAAAATTGGTATGTTTAAAATTGTCACCTTCTGACCCCTATAACTTTTTTTATTTTTCTGCGTATGGAACTGTATGAGGGATAATTTTGTGCACCGTGGTCTGTAGTTTTTATCGGTACCTTCTTTGTTTTTTTTACGTATACGCCATCGACCGTGCGGTTTAGCTAACCTTATATTTTAATAGTTTGGACATTTACACACGCGGAGGTACCAAATATTTTTTTCTGACATTATTTTATTAAAAAAATAGGAAAAGGGGGGTGATTCAAACTTTTATTGGGGGGGAGAAGCTTATTCACATTTACCATTGCAATACCATGCAATCTTTTAATTGCATACACTGATCAGTGCTTTGCCATAGCATAGCATAACATTGATCAGTGTTATCAGCGCTCTACTGCTCCAGCCTGCTGAGCTTGGAGCAGTAGATGGCTGATCCGACAACGAAGAGGCAGGTGAGGACCCTCCCATCGTCCATTAAGCTGATCGGGACACAGCGATTCTGTCACAATAGTCTCGATCAGCTCCACTGAGCTGCCGTGATAGTTTTACTTTCACTTTAGATGCCGTGATCAACTTTGATTGCGGTGTCTAAAGGGTTAATGCCAGGCATCGGGTCCTGGCTGCTGATAGCAGTCGGGACCCACAGGGTTTGAAGCGTGCTCAGCTCGTGAGAACGTTTTAAACACCGGTAACGGGATCAGGGAATACAGGTACGCCCCGAGTCCTTAAGGACTCTGGAATGGGGGGCATACCTGTATGCCCTGCGTCCTTAACTGGTTAAGTCTTTTATGTATAACATTTGCACTTGCATCCCATATGCAATTATAACCGTTTGAACTCCTTAACGACCCATGACATACATTTTCATCATGGGGCCATTAAAAAAGTATGACGTGGGCACCTGACTCGTGCCTGTGCCTCACCTGATTTCAGTAGCTGGGGGCTGCCGATAATAGCCCCAGGTGGCAATCGTCACTGACGGCTATTAACCCCTTAAGGACGCAGCGTTTTTCCGTTTTTGCATTTTCATTTTTTCCTCATCACCTTCTAAAAATCATTACGCTTTAAATTTTGCACATAAAATTCCATATGATGGCTTATTTTTTGTGCCACCAATTCTACATTGCAGTGACATTAGTCATTTTACCAAAAAATCTACGGCGAAACAGAAAAAAAAATTCATTGTGCGACAAAATTGAAGAAAAATTTCATTTTGTAACTTTTGGGGGCTTCCGTTTCTACGCATTGCATTTTTCGGTAAAAATTACACCTTATCTTTATTCTGTAGGTCCATACTGTCAAATTGATACCCTACTTATATAGGTTTGATTTTGTCGTACTTCTGAAAAAAATCATAACTACATGCAGGAAAATTTATATGTTTAAAATTGTCATCTTCTGACCCCTATAACTTTTAAATTTTTCTGTGTATGGGCCGGTTTGAGGGCTAATTTTTTGTGCATTATTCTGAAGTTTTTATCAGTACCATTTGTGCATTGATTTGAATTTTTGATCGCTTTTTATTAATTTATTTATGATATAAAAAGTGACCAAAAATACGCTATGTTGGACTTTGGAATTTTTTTGCACGTACGCCATTGACCGTGCAGTTTAGTTAACGATATATTTTTATAGTTCGGACATTTACGCATGCGGCGATACCACATATGTTTATTTTTATTTACACAGTTTTTTTTTTTATGGGAAAAGGGGGGTGAATCAAACTTTTATTAGGGAAGGGGGTTAAATGACCTTTGTTAACTTTTTTTTTTTTTGCTCCCATAGGGGGCTATAACACTGCACACACTGATCTTTTACCCTGATCCCTGCAAAGCCACAGCTTTGCATGGATCAGGGAGATAGGGGCTCGATTACTCAAGCCTGTAGCTCAGGCTTGGAGCAATCAAACCCCGATCGGACGCGACGGAGCAAGGTAAGGGGGTCTCCACTCGCGTCCTAGCTGATCGGACATCACGATTTTATCGCGATGGCCCGATCCGACCGACTGAGCTGCCGGAAAGCGTTTACTTTCACTTTCATATGCGGCGGTCAACTTTGATCGCCGCGTCTGTAGGGCGAATAGCGCGCGGCACAACGATCGGTGCCGCGCGCTATTAGCCCAGGGTCCCGGCTATGACTAGCAGGTACGTACAGGTACGCCCTGAGTCCTTAAGAGGTTAACCTTTTAGATCAAAGCTGACATTAGCATCTAAAGACATTTAAATGCTTATTAGTAGTGTAGTAGTGTAAATTCCCCCCTCTGCAACATGATTGCAACAGGGGCACAGATGGGCTTACCTTTCCTTTCATAGCTGCCTGGAGGCTGATATTATAAGAGCCTTTCTTCAGCATGGTGCAAATCACATAGATCAATGCAGTTCAATAGAACTGCATTGAATTTATGAGAAATCTAATAATTCCTCATAAACATACCCTAAAGTGATTAATAAAATGTAAACAAAGAATCATCAAATGAAAATGATGTATATATACATTAACGAATAAGACATAAATTTACGTGCACTACTGTGGTAGATGTAAACAGTAATATATGGCTAACCCTCAAACTGATGTTAAAATTGAGACCTTTGCCAGTATATCCTTATGTGAAGGACATACCTGAGCCCGCACACCAACACCAAGGTTTCTCAAGTGGCCATATGGGCAATATAAGGGGCCAGTGGGCAATTACAGTGGCATTAGGTCCGACTTACAGCCTGCTCCCAGTTACCTCCAATGTGAGTGAACACACATACAATGGGAGGTGGGAGGAAGGCTATGAGCCCCACCCAAGTAGGCTGATATGTTGCCGGCCTCACAGGTGCACCTAAATGCTGCCTATAATAGTGATTAAGGTGCATTAGATTTGGAGTTTATACACCGCCAAGTATAAGATTTGAACAACAAGAAAAAACGTGGTTTCAAATGGCTGGAGGTGCTCAACCCCAAACACAGTTGTGCATATTTACTGGGGGAGCAGATCCTGCTCTTGTGGTTCATTGCTAAGGGCAATCCCCAGCATAAAATGCATACAAAGTGCCACGATGGCATCCTACACCCGATGAAAAGTGTGGATGTGTAACATGTAGAGTAATACATAAATTTAGGTGCACTACTGTGGTAGATGTATACAGAAACATATGACCATCCCTCAAACTGAGTAGTGCACCTACATTTATGTATTATTCTATATGTTACACATCCACACTTTTCATCTGGTGTAGGATGCCATTGTGGCACTTGTAGTCCGCTGCAGGCATCCTCCATTGTATGCATTTTATGCTGGGGATCGCCCTTAGCAACAGACCACAAGCGCAGGATCCGCTCCCCCAGCATAAATGCCCAACTGCATTTGGGGTTGAGCACCTACTGCCATTTGAAACCACGTTTTTTCTTGTTGTTGAAATATATACATTAACCCCTACATATTTACATATCGTAAGTCAACATTTCATTATATGGTGCCTTTAATTATTAGACCTATGACTTTTAGATTCGCTCTGATAGTTACACTGTTCAGCTATCTCCATAGAGATACGTAGAGGGGGTGTTTCAGCCTCCGCTGCATGAGGGGGTCGACATGCCCCGTTTCCCAAGGAAAGCCAGAGTCCAAAGCAGGAGATCACCGGACTGCGGATAGGGGATACGTTTTTCTTCATGATATATCTCTTTTAAAGAAGTTGTCCATTATAGGGGTTATACATTTTCATATACCCTAAGGCTATGTTGACATAATATTTGCAACTGGATATTCAGTCTGCAGCAGGCGCTAGGACCGCTCGGAAATGTATTGGACAACCAGGATATTGAACAATGTCTTCATAGATGGCTTTGCATTTCAGAGCGATTCTAGCAAAACTGGCGAATGTGTGGAATGTCCGCCATGTTTTGCGGGTTTATTTTTTGCCTAAGATCCCCTGTTTAGCACCTTTATCTCTTGCCCAGGGTAGAGAGTGGTTAGACATAGTGGGGGAGAGTCATCAGAACCTGTGCAAAGGAAATGTTGCCCAGTTGCCCATAGCAGGATTGCTTCTTTTATTTTGCAGAGGCCTTGTTAAAAATGAAAGAAGCAATCTGATTGGTTGCTCTGGACAGGTTTTGATAAATCCCCCCCCAGTGTCTCTTACTCTGGAGGACCCATCCTGACCTTCATTACACAAACAGCTCATTGATTTGAATAGACAATATGTAATTCTTCATCTCTCCAGTGGTGGTGCTGCAGGGAAATTGAACACTTATTGCCAGGTCCCACACAGATTGTAGTAATTCGCTTGGGGTCCCAGTAGGAGGATCTTGTTCTGTTGAACTTCTTTGTCAAATGATCCTTTTAAGGCTATGGTCACACAGAAGAAATTCTGCTTTTCTGAGTGGAATTTGAGCTGAATTTCTATGTTTTCAATATACACGTTCCGCTCGAATTTAGAGTCCCATTAACTTTAAGGGGTCTCTGAACGGAATTCAATAAAATTTATAGACATGTCTTAAAATTTTGTGGATTCTGGAAGGCGGAATTTCTTTGGCGGAAATTCCTCTGTGTGAATGGGACAGTGAAATACCTTTGCACATAATGGGGAAGACTTATCAAAATCGACCAGTTGCCCATAGCAACCAATC
This sequence comes from Hyla sarda, assembly GCF_029499605.1. Taxonomy (NCBI): domain Eukaryota; kingdom Metazoa; phylum Chordata; class Amphibia; order Anura; family Hylidae; genus Hyla; species Hyla sarda. The sequence goes on from NC_079194.1 coordinate 55,237,342, forward strand.
AGATCTCTTCTTTCATTTTTGAAAAGGGCTCTGAATAATGAAAGCAGCGATCTGATTGGTTGCTATGGGCAACTGGTAATTTTTTCCTCTGTACAGGTTTTGATAAATCTCCCCCAGGGTGCAGTAAATTTTGTGGAATTTCACTCAGAAATTCCGCTGTGAGAAAATAGCCTGAAAAGTCGGCATTGTCCAAAACAAAAAAACGCTCCAATTCAGCATTTTCTTAATCATAAATACATATTTTATCTGTCATTTCCATATGGTACCTTGTACATCTTATTAAATCTAAAACTGAACTGTTCTTTCATGGGTTCTAATGGCTGCTTGTAATTCGAACAGACTGTAATTTTATATTTCTCCACTAGATGGCAATCTCATTATGCTTTAAAATTTCATTTCGCTCATGTGGATTCACCGCGATTTCTATTCTGTTAGCATAGTTATTAATTTCAATTGATAAAATGAGGCATTTAATATCTACATCATTACTAATAGCATGACTTTCCATATAACCAGCTTTGTAATGACTGAGCTTAATTGCTAGAGGCCCCTTTCACACATTTATAACGGGGCTTTTGTTAGCTGTTCTTTGGGGGGGGGGGGGGGAACTATCCTGGGTACTTAAAGTTTACAACCTGGTGTCTGCAACAGTGGTCTCCATACGGTGAACCTCCAGCGGTTGCAAAACTAGAATTTCCAGCATGCCCAGACAGGCTGCTGGGAGTTGTAGTTTTGCAACAGTCCACTGGAGGTTTGGATATGGAGTCACACTCAAAATCAAAGTGGAGAACCACACTACAGGCTGATCCAACTTTATGTAATGTCTTTAAAACAAGTCAAAATGAGGCTCAGTAGTGTGTGTGGCCTCCATGTGCCCGTATTACCTCCCTACAATGCCTGGGCATGCTCCTGATGAGGTGGCGGATGGTCTCCTGAGGGATGTCCTCCCAGACCTGGACTAAAGCATTCACCAACTCCTGGACAGTCTGTGGTGAAACGTGGTGTTGGTGGATGGAGCGAGACATGATGTCCCAGAAGTGCTCAATCGGATTCAGGTCTGGGGAACGGGCGGGCCAGTCCATAGCATCAATGCCTTCCTCTTACAGGAACTGCTGACACACTCCAGCCACATGAGGTCTAGCATTGTCTTGCATTAGGAGGAACTCAGGGCCAACTGCACCAGCATATGGTCTCACAAGGGGTCTGAAGATCTCAACTCGATACCTAATGGCAGTCAGGCTTCCTCCCCCCAAAGATATGCCACTCCACACCTTTACTGATCCACCGCCAAACTGGTCATGCTGGGGGATGTTGCAGGCAGCAGAACGTTCTCCACGGCGTCTCCAGACTCTGACATGTCTGTCACAGGTGCTCAGTGTGAACCTGTTTCAACTGTGAAGAGCACAATCTTGGTGTTCTCTGGCAAATGCCAAACATCCTGCTCGGTGTTGGGCTGTAAGCACCACCCCCACCTGTGGATGTTGGGCCCTCATACCACCCTCATGGAGTCTGTTTCTGACCGTTTGAATGGACACATGCACATTTGTGGCCTGCTGGAGGTCATTTTGCAGGGCTCTGGCAGTGCTCCTCCTGCTTCTCCTTACACAAAGGCAGAGGTAGCGGTTCTGCTGCTGGGTTGTTGCCCTCCACCTCTCCTGATGAACTGGCCTGTCTCCTGGTAGCCCCTCCATGATCTGGACACTACGCTGACAGACAAAGGAAACCTTCTTGCCACAGCTCGCATTGATGTTCCATTTGTGTGGGTTGTAGACTCAGTCTCATGCTGCCACTAGAGTGAAAGCACCGCCAGCATTCAAAAGTGACCAAAACATCAGCCAGGATGCATAGGAACTGAGAAGTGGTCTGTGGTCACCACCTGCAGAACCACTCCTTTATTGGGAGTGTCTTGCTAATGGCCTATAATTTCCACCTGTTGTCTGTTCCATTTGCACAACAGCATGTGAAATTGATTGTCAATCAGTGTTGCTTCCTGAGTGGACAGTGTGATTTCACAGAAGTGTCATTGACTTGGAGTTACATTGTGTTGTTTGTGTTCCCTTTATTTTTTTGAGCAGTGTATATGTATGTGTGTATATATATATATATATATATATATATATATATATATATATATATACACACACACATGTTACATGCGCGTAACCATACATGTAAAATGCCTTTGATAAAGTCCTATCTATTTGCAACCTGAATTATTTGTACCTAAGTATTGGACCTTTGCAGTGATTTAATGACAAGCCTCACATCCATTTGATGTAACAAATAACAACCTAACAATTTCCATAAAATATTCATGAAATAAGTACAGGAGATGAGAAAACATATACGTCAGTAAGGTAATGTAGGCATCTAATGAACCTATAATCCACTCGGACCGACCTAATAGGCTTCTTCTCCAGTAATGGTTTTGTGATTGTATTAGTCTTAATTGGTCTTGTCACAGGGGTGATAGTAGAGAAACCTATTAGAAAGAATGGGTACATCTTGTAAGTGTATGTGCACCCCATTTGCATTCTTTAGCAGTTTTTTTTTGTGGCATTAACCCCTTAAGGATGCAATGATTTTTTTTTTCCACCTAATTCTTCCACCTACAGACCCATATGGGGGCTTGTTTTATGCGGGAACAATTGCACTTTGCATGAACATCGCTCATTTTATCACAAAATCTATGACGAAGCCAAAAAAATTATTATTTGCGGAGTGAAAAAATCCCCCACATACAATTATATTATACAATTATTTTATGTATTAGATATATTTTGGGACTTCCGTTTCTACACAGTGCACTTTACGTGTCATCTGTATTCTGTAAATCCATACAATTACAAAGACACTCAATTTCTAAAGGTTTTGTTTTATTTTACTACTTTTTTAAAAAGATAACTTTTTGTAAGAAATGAGTATGCTTAAAAGTGTCCTTTTCTGACCCATATATCTCTTATTATACATGGATGTATAAGGGCTTATTTTCTAGTGCCTTGATCTTTAGTTTTTATCGGTACCATTTTTGTTTTGATGGGACTTTTTGATCGCTTTTTACTATTATTTTTTCTGGTGTCTGACCAGGGTACCTCCAGCTGTTACAAAACTACAGTTCTTGGAGAATGATCTCCCTCCCACCCAGCAGTTGCTCCACCCATTGAAGAAAAGACAGTCTCCATGTGCACACCTGACTAGTGATGTAATGTTTTGGGTCGCACTGCAACCTGGAAAAACCTAAGACAACACTCATTTTGTATGCTGTTAAAAATAAACATTGGGGCAAAAATCACACAAGAATTGCGAGACCACCATGAAACACAGGTACAGACACCATATTATGAACTGCACTAACTTTACAGCCCCTGTAGCGTCGTCAAAAAAAAAAAAAAAATTATAATCCCAGCATACCCGTTTAACACTTTTTTTTTTATTCACTACTTTTTTTGGTCTATTATATGCAATCTTTCGATTGCAAATATTGTTCAGTGTTATCAGTGCTCAACTTATACAGGCTAATGATGACAGCACAGAGCATGGCACCTCCGGCCATCGTCTCAGCTGATTGGAACCCCATGATTGCATCACGGAGGCCTGATAAGCCACCAAAACTTTCCCAGAGCTGTAATTTACCCAATTTTACATCCTGCGGTTTACTTTGATTGCGGGAACTAAAAGGTTAATACCCGGGCCAGGAGGTGATCGGCCTTGTCCTGTCATTAGCGGTGACTCCTGGCTGCTTATAGCAGCCATTTCGGCTTCATAGGGGTGGAACTTAAAGGGGTACTCCCCTGGAAAACATATTTTTTTTAAATCAACTGGTGCCAGAAAGTTAAACAGATTTGTAAATGACTTCTATTTAAAAATATTAATCCTTCCTGTACTTATCAGCTGTTGTATGCGCCACAGGAAGTTCCTTTTTTTTTAATTTCCTTTCTGTCTGACCACAGTGCTCTCTGCTGACACCTCTGTCCATTTTGGAAACTGTCCAGAGCAGGATAGGTTTGCTATGGGGATTTGTGCCTGCTCTGGACAGTTCCTGACATGGACAGAGGTGTCAGCAGAGAGCAACTGTGGTCAGACAGAAAGGAAATTCAAAAAGAAAAGAACTTCCTGTTGAGCATATAACAGCTGATAGGTACAGGAAGGATTAAGATTTTTTAATAGAAGGAATTTACAAATCTGTTTAACTTTCTGGCACCAGTTGATTTATAAAAAAAATGTTTTTCAGGGGAGTACCCCTTTAAGATGCATCTCTGTAATTGGGGCATGGTGGAACATTTCCAATAGTAACTTAGTATTCCACTTCATTAGTGTCTGTTGATGATACAGTTTGAGAAAATCTATTGTCTGTCTGGTTTTGCCCAATAGATAGCGACAAATAGGAGACCGGGTTGGGAGCTTTGTTAGGTCTCTAGTTGCCGCGGTAACCTTCTAGGGTCCCTGCTAGGCTCCTCCCTCTGTCACAACTTTTATTTGTCACATTTACTATTGACCATGGCATCTAAGGAGTAAAAAGGCCGGGATCAGAGCTACAGAGGTATCTCCTATCCCAACCATTGCATTTGACAACATCAAGCAAGTGAATGAACAGATCTTGTGTCCACCATTATTGAGCCGCAACACAGTATTATGGTGCAGGGAAGAAATGGTTTTAAAAAATGTTGTTAGTAATAAAAAAAAAAAGATAATATATAATTTTTTTGGTAACACAAAAAACTTGGAATAAAAATGATTTTATTGATGCATAAAATGTTACTTGCTGCTAAACCAAGGAAATCCAATTCTTACTTCCCCAGCGGCTTTTGCAAAAGTAATGGCCAATTTGTGTAATACAGTATTTTCAACAAGTGTGCCTCCAGCTGCTGCAAAACTACAGCTCCCAGCATGCCCGGACAGCCAACGGCTGTCCGGGCATGCTGGGGGTTGTAGTTTTGCAACAGCTGGAGGCACACTGGTTCAGAAACAAACACTGGTATAATGCAAGATGTGCCTATATTACTGTATGTTTTCCATACACAATAGTAGCACTAATACAGTGTACGGAAGCAGTGTTTCCCAACCGGGGTGCCTCCAGCTGTTGCAAAACAACAATTTCCAGCATTGTCCTAAATCATTGTAAAAAAACTGAATCTAATGTTTGTTTCACTGAATATGGCTGTAACCAGTAGTGTTGCTCGCGAATATTCGCAATGCAAATTTTATTCGCCAATATCGCATATTCGCGAATATAGCACTATATATTCGTAATTACGAATATTTTTTATTTTTTTTTCACAGTACACATCACAGTGATCACCCCTCTCTGCTTCCAGCTTGTGTGGTGTAAGAAGGCTCTAATACTACTGTGTGAGACTGGTGTGCGATTTTTCGCATGTGAGAAAATTAGCATATGCTAATTTACGCATATGTGAATTGTTGCTTATGCTAATTTTTGTATATGCTAATTTTCGCATATGCTAATTTTCGTATACGTGAATTTTCGCATATGCGAAAATAAAACGCAAATATAACGAATATGCCAATTTAGCGAATATATGACGAATATTCGTCCATATATTCGCGAAATATCAAGAATTCGAATATGGCCTATGCCGCTCAACACTAGTAACCAGGACCCACACTATGGCACACGGAGTGGCCATGCTTCGTAGTAAAGAACCCTAGGGACTCCCTGTGCCCACATTTAGCCCCTATGTATTCACCTATACCGGCAGCATCGTATAACAACCTAAACAGAATGATGTATTTCCAAAATGTGTAAATGTAAAAGATGCCACAATCTGCTATAGTCTATGCGTCTGGTGAAACCTTTGCTATAGATAGAAACGGTTTAGTTAGTGATCACACAAGCGCAATTTATTTTGTTTGTTTATGGTGCCATATGTTGTAATCTTTCTGCCTGCAAATGCTTGAATAAAAACAGGAGCCGCTTGCTTGAAGTTGTGGTGTCCGTGTTCAAAGGAAATAAATACAGAGTTGTATAGCCACATATCGGTCAGAGTGCCTATGGTGACCATGTCCACTACCGAAAAAGCCCCCGCTGAACGCTCCGTCTGCTACTTTTAGGACAGACTCATCTCGGTGATTGGCTGAGCCGGCCGTGACTGTCGAGAAAACTCATGATACCTGGCTGTCCTGCCCGGGTATCGTAAGTTATCAAATGTATCACATTGCCCTGTTACATTGCTACACATTTGCTTACACTGAAGAGGAAGTGCAAGTGTTAGGCTAGGTTCAGACTACAGAATCTTCGGGCAGAAAATTTCCGCCCGGAGATTCTGAGTGCGGCCAGCGCAGACACTGCAATCTCCAATAGAGTGCAATGTGTTCCGCGAGTATTTCCGCCTGAAGAAAGAGCAACGCCATTCTTCAGGATTTTCCGTTCACAAATTCCGCTTCACAAATTGAGAAGTGTGAATTTGTGAACGGAAACCCATTCACTACACTATACATTTTAGCGAGCGGAATTTCTGCCTGCAATTTCAAAGCAGAATTGCAGGCGGAAATTCCGTAGTCTGAACCTAGCCTTAGTGCTTCTGTGCTGCCACCACTGGTGGATTATATTGAGAGATGCATGTGGTTTGGGTCACATGACCTTCTTTTAGACAGGCTTCTGCTAGAAGCCACCAGAATGTTCTGGGGGGGGGGGGGGGGGGTGGAGGAGACTCCCAAGTGTAACATTGTCCCCCAAGGGAACTACTATGTCCTGGCTAGGCTTTGTAAGGAGAAAAAGATCTAGGTCTAGTCTAGTGTGTTTCCCTGCTAGCAGAACTTGCTGTGCAGTAAGCTAGCTTAGACCTGGCCTTGCCAGAAAATTTCTAATCCAGTTCCAAGTTGCTAAATTCCACCCTGAGTCAGCTCTGGGTCGGTTGCGTTGATCACCGCACCGTGAGGTTTTACTCAAGAACAGTCTGGTGCTAAAAATAGTATTTGTCTCTACAATCTTGTTCCTGCTCTGGGAGGGAGAATCTTCTAAAGCCAAAAGAGATAGAAGCTGTACAAGGGCTCTTCAGCCGTCATTGGACTCTTTGTTGGCTTCTATAGCCAGAGTCAGCTCTGCATGGCTTACAAGTCACAACTGTTTTGCCTTACGCCCTGCAAAAGGGAATTGTAACACAACTAATCAAGTATATTCACCACAGTGAAATGGGCTGTGAAGACTAGTGTTGCTCGCGAATATTCGCAATGCGAATTCGTGAATATTCACGAATATAGCACTATATATTCGTAATTACGAATATTCGTATTTTTATTTTTTTTCACAGTACACATCCCAGTGGTCACCCCTCTCTGCTTCCATCTTGTGTGGTGTAAAGAAGGCTCTAATACTACTGTGTGAGACTGGCGTGCAAATTTTTGCCTATGCGAAAATTTGCATATGCTAATTTTCGTATATGCGAATTTTAGCTTATGATAATTTTTGTATATGCTAATTTTCGCATATGCTAATTTTCGCATGTGCAAAAATAGAACGCGAATATTACGAATATGCGAATTTAGCGAATATATGACGAATATTCGTCCATATATTCACGAAATATCGCGAATTCGAATATGGCCTATGCCACTCAACACTAGTGAAGACCCTTCACAGTAGAGTCTACCTTAAATGGACTGCGTCTGTAACCCTTAGCAACACATTGTGTATAGCATCATCCAAGACTTTCCTTCTAAGAGAAACTGTCTCTAAATGTCATGCATTAAATGTTCACAAAGCTCTAGGCATGTGTGGTGCCCACAAGTAGGATTGGTGAAGTAGTTCAATTGAGAACATTTGGGGGTCTTAGTCCATTTACCAAAGTCTCTCATGTACACAGCAGATTTGTGGTCTACCTGAATCCCCTATAAACCCATGCAACTTTTGTAACTGGGTGTCTGCACAATTAGGAGGATCCTCGTCCCTGGGTTACACTAGGGTGTAGGTGTCTGGGTGTTGCTGGTGTAACCATATTGGTATGTGCAAATGACTTGATCCAGACATGTAGGTAACTTGGAAAACTGAAATGAACTTTACTTGGAATTTATTGTGAGCAGCAATACACATACACCCCTTACAGCACAGGGTAGTGAGAGGTATACCATTTTATAGGCTTAAAGTGGTACTTTGGTGGAAAACATTTTTTTAATCAACTGGTGCCAGAAAGTTAAACAGATTTGTAAATTACTTCTATTTAAAAATCTTAATCCTTCCAGTACTTATCAGCTGCTATATGCTACAGAGGAAGTTGTGTAGTTCTTTTCTGTCTGACCACAGTGCTCTCTGCTGTCACCTCTGTCCATGTCAGGAACTGTCCAGAGCAGGAGCAAATCCCCATAGCAAACCTCTCCTGCTCTGGACAGTTCCTGACATGGACAGAGGTGTCTGCAGAGAGCACTTTGGCCAGACAGAAAAGAACTACACAACTTCCTCTGGAGCATACAGCAGCTGATAAATTCTGGAAGGATTAAGATTTTTAAATAGAAGTAATTTACAAATCTGTTTAACTTTCTGGCACCAGTTGATTAAAAAATAAATAAAAATAAAAATGTTTTCCACCGGAGTACACCTTTAAGCCTATAAAATGGTATACCTCTCACTACTCTGTGCTGTAAGGAGTGTATGTGTATTGCTGCTCACAATAAATTCCAAGTAAAGTTCATTTCTGTTTTCCAAGTTATCTATATGTCTGGATCAAGTCATTTGCACATACCAATATGGGTACACCAGCAACACCCAGACACCTACACCCTAGTGTAACCCAGGGACGAGGATCCTCCTAATTCTGCAGACACCCAGTTACAAAGGTTGCATGGGTTTATAGGGAATTCAGGTAGACCACAAATCTGCTGCGTACATGAGAGACTTTGGTAAATGGACTAAGACCCCCGGGTGTCCTAAACTGAAATACTTCACCAATCCTCCTTTTGGGCACCACACACACGCCTAAAGCTTTCGCCAAGTATAGATCATTGAAACCCAATTGTCATTGTTTCTCGGTGCAGACTGTTATTATTGGTGTTATTATAAGTGTGAAATTATGGCTGTAGTTTTTTGATTATTGGACCCCTTATTGGCTTGATAAAAATGTGCTCAGTGTTTTTAGAAACATAGAAACTAGACTTGTGCACAAGAAAAAATTTCGTTTTGTTTTGTTTTTTCGTTTTGGATAAAATTTTTGGTTCGGTAATATTTTCGATTTTGATTTTTCGGATACATTCGTTATTCGGGTGTGCGGTTTGATTTTTCGGATACATTCGGTATTCAGGTTTTTATTTTCTTTCGTATACATTTGGTATTCGGGTACATATGGGTAAATCTTTCTATTCTTTTTTGGACTTTAGCGATCCTAAAAAATTATGGAGATACCTTTTTTTATAAAAATTTCGTAGGGTACCTTAAAAAAAATTATAAAAAAGATACAGCAGTGATGGAAAAAATTATATCTAACGAAATGTATCTTTTTTATTATGAAATGTTTATAAACTTTTAAACAGGGATCAATATATGTGAGCGGGTAAAGCACTAAAACTGTAGCCGACAATAATAAAAATGTATTGTGTGCGTGTTTTTCACTTTTTTATTTTTACATTTTTTAGGTGGTACTACTACTCCCAGCATGGAACACACTCTTCCATGATGGGAGTAGTAGTTACCTGTACTAATTGACAGATCGCAGGGGTCCCTTGCGATCCTCTTGTATAATGTATAGATGCGGCGGCAGCTCTTCTATGGTCCCCTGCACTCATGTATAGATACACATATTCATATTTCCCGCAGAGCTGTGATTGGCCAGATGGTTCCAGCCAATCACAGCTCTCTGTGAGAAATAGGAATATGTGTATATATACGCCCGTGCAGGGGACCATAGGAGAGCGGCTGCCGCATCCATACATTATACAGGAGCATCACAGCGGGTGTCAGGAGTGATACCTGCAGTGATCTTTCCTTAACTACAAGTACTACTACTCCCAACATGGAGTACACTCTGCTCCATGCTGGGAGCTGTAGTACCTGCATTAATAGACAGATCGCAGCGGGTGTCAGAAGTTACACTCGCTGCCATATGTCTATTAATGCAGGTACTACAGCTCCCAGCATGGAGCAGAGTGTACTCCATGTTGGGAGTAATAGTACCTGCATTAAGGGACAGATCACAGCGGATGTTACTCCTCCTGACCCCCGCTGCGATCGTCCTGATGGGAATGTCGGGATCATCTGTTCTCAAGGCTACAGAGCCGGGAGAACAGCTGACGCTGAGCCGTAGGTATACAGCTGACGCTGAGCCGTAGTTTAGCAACAGCTGGAGTCTCCCTGTCTGGGTAGACACTGGCAGAAGGGTCTGTTCCCATTATCCAAAACGGACAGTGTGAGCAGAGCTTCAGACTAGCCTGAATCCCGTATGTAGCCCCGCCCCTAATGACGTCATCACTAGGGGCGGAGCTACACGGACCTGCCCGGTACTCGAGGGAAGTAAGCGGACTTCGTCTTCTGTATACACTATATACAGCTATCTATAGATAGCTGTATATAGTGTATACCGCCCAAAGGGTTAACCTACACTGTCCAGCAGTGTAAGTTAACTCTTCCCTTGCTGGGCTTGCGCATAGTGCACAGCTCAGCAAGGGGTTAAGTGAGCCAGCAATGTGTATACTGTATACACATTGCAGGCTCACTGTAAGTTCTTGCTGGGCAGTAGATATACAATGTATACCTACGGCTCAGCGTCAGCTGTTCTCCTGGCTCTGTAGCCCTGAGAACAGCTGATCCCGACATTCACATAAGGACGATCGCAGCGGTGTCAGGAGGAGTGACATCCGCTGTGATCTGTCCCTTACTGCAGGTACTATTACTCCCAACATGGAGCACACTCTGCTCCATGCTGGGAGCTGTAGTACCTGCATTAATAGACATATTACAGCGAGTGTAACTTCTGACACCCGCTGCGATCTGTCTATTAATACAGGTACTACAGCTCCCAGCATGGAGCAGAGTGTACTCCATGTTGGGAGTGGTAGTACTTGTAGTTATGGAAAGATCACTGCGGGTATCACTCCTGACACCCGCTGTGATGCTCCTGTATAATGTATGGATGCGGCATCCGCCCTCCTATGGTCCCCTGCACAGCCGTATATATACACATATTCCTATTTCTCACAGAGAGCTGTGATTGGCTGGAACCATCTGGCCAATCACAGCTCTGCGGGAATTATGAATATGTGTATATATACGTGAGTGCAGGGGACCATAGAAGAGCAGCCGCCGCATCTATACATTATACAAGAGGATTCAAGGGACCCCGGCGATCTGCCAATTAGTACAGGTAACTACTCCCATCATGGAACAGTGTGTTCCATGCTGGGAGTAGTAGTACTACCTAAAAAAATGTAAAAAAAAAAAAAAAAAAAGTGAAAAACACGCACACACTACATTTTTATTATTGTTGGCTACATTTTTAGTGCTTTACCCGCTCACATAAATTGATCCCTGTTTAAAAATTAATAAACATTTCATAATAAAAAAGATACATTTCGTTAGATACAATTTTTCCCATCACTACTGTATCTTTTTTATAATTTTTTTTTATTAGAATGAATTATTTATGTTCGTTTACGGATAACGAATGCATTTGTTATTTTGCTATTCGTATTATCGGATCGGTCCGAATGCCCGAAAACGGTAAAATTCGGTAAATTAGACATTCGTGCCGAAACAAATTGCACATGTCTAATAGAAACATAGAATGTATAGTCAGATAAGAACCATTTGGCTCATCTAGTCTTCCCGCATATGAATAAGCAGAATTGAAGATGTTAGTGGAATAACATTTATCATGAAATTGATTGATCGTGATTTTGCCTGTTTGAAATACAATCTTCTGTGTATTTACGTCTAAGTGGCTTAAGCTGCCCAAAAGGCACATTTTGCTTCTATTATGTTCCTAATGTTGAGATTTTCGAGTCTAAAGACGGTTACTGTCAACTGGTTTAAATGAGGTTTTCATAATGATCTTATTATTTAGCAACAAAAGGACAAGGCTAAATATTCAACAGAATCAATGGAAATGTTACCAGAAAATTACTCCAAATATTGTTAACATAAAAAATAAAATCTATTAAAATCTACAGGTTACTCATCTTGAATCAAAAGGAGGTAACCTAAGAACCTTTTCTACAATGTGATATTAGGAGGCCATTTATGCCGTGATGATAAGTAGTGTTGAGCGGCATAGGCCATATTCGAATTTGTGAATATTCGCGAATATATGGACGAATATTCGTCATATATTCGCGAATATTCGCATATTCGTAATATCCTCGTCTTATTTTCGCATATGCAAAAATTTGCGTATGCGGAAATTAACATATGCGAAAATTAGCATATAAAAAAATTTGCATAAGCGAAAATTCGCATATGCGAAACTTCGCATATGCAAATTTTCGTATACGCGAAAATTCGCACACCGGTCTCACACAGTAGTATTAGAGCCTTCTTTACACCACACAAGCTGGAAACAGACAGGGATGATCACTGGGATGTGTACTGTGAAAAAAAAAACAATATTCGTAATTACGAATATATAGTGTTATATTTGCGAATATTCGCGAATTCGCGAATATGCGATATTCGCAAATAAAATTCGCATTGCGAATATTCACGAGCAACACTAACGATAAGTAGGTGTTCTTGAAAACTGCTATACAGTGATCCCTCATCTTACAATGTCCTCAACATACAATAGTTCCAACATACAATGGTCTTTGCTGGACCATTGTAAGTTGAAACCAGACTCAACATACAATGTACAGACAGTCCAGATCTGTGAAACGTGTCAGTGACTGGAAGAACCGACCAATCAGAATGGGCATTCACTGGTAAAACCCCTGTATTACAGAAGCGTATGCACTGACTGGTGTCTGATAGCGCCCCCTACAGTACAGGGAGGTATTACATGTTCTGTACTCTTTACCTGTACCAGGGTTACCTGCTCCTTTAGACACCAGGTGAGGGCGACTCCATGTTACTTTTTTAGGACATTGTGTGTACTGTACAGGACCCTGAAGAAGCTCCTGTCCTCTACATAGTTGCAAAACTACAACTCCCAGCATGCCCGGACAGCCAAAGGCAGTCCGGGCATGCTGGGAGTTGTAGTTTTGCAATAGCTGGAGGCTCCCTGCTTGGGAAACACTGACATAGACAGTGATTACTGCTCCCAGCAGGGTGTGTGCGGGTGTGTCTCCTGAGACTTCCAGCAGAGCAGAGCCAAGCAGAGATTTCCAACAAGCCTTCCCCAGGTTTGTGGCAGATTCCTGGGGAAGAAGCTCCTGCAATGGAGCCTCGTGGCTCCACTCCCCGTTCCAGGCTGGCGGGAAGTGGAGTGAAAACTTCGACAGCCATTGTTCCGGCCGGGAGAAGATCGGGCAGAGTCTGCAGCAATGCAGGCTCTGCTACCCAGGCTACGGGTGCCAGCCAGAGATCCACTGGTGGAAGAAAGGCACGGAAAAGCAGTGTGGAGATGTGGTCGGAGAGTGGGCCCGGCGAGTCCAGTTCCACATACTGCTCCCGCATGGCCGCAAGGTTTGCGGAGTACGAGCAGCGCGGCAAGGAGCTCAGGATGGCCAGAGAGGATCTGCGTGCGACCCAGAGTCTGATGAGTACCGGATCCAGAAAGAGCAAGCCAGAACTGAAGAAGAGGATAACATCGCTGAAGGGCGAGATTGTGAGGCTGGAGGCGAGGAGAGCGGAGATACTGGAGGGGAGCGGTCTCTTCAAGGAGAAGCTGATCAACAGCAATCGGTTTGCCACCACAAAATCCCCAGGTAAGGTGGAGGTGGATGATGGGGAGAGTAGTGGCAGCGAAGATAGTGAGGATAGTGGTGAAGAGGAGAAGATGGAGGAAAGTGTGGGAGTTGTAGCTACTCCAGGTGACACCCAGACCCAGGACAGCTACATTGAGGCTGGACAGGTGGCACTTCCGCCAAGCGAGAGTGAAGAGGATGACGTGGAGGGTGAGGCTGGGGGTCTGCTGAGGGCAATTGTGATGCAGGAGTCCCCAGCCCACCTCCAGAATTTCACCTTTGGGGACGAGGAGTGTGAAGATGTGGTGGTCAAGCAGAGGTCCAAGAAAAGGAAGACAAAGGAGACGGTACAATATGTATTTGTCCCCTTCCAGCAGTCTGGGCCAGCTGCAAAGCTGGTTCAGGCTGCGGGCTCCCCCAAACTGCCAGACCCCGTTCCTGAGGTGGAGCGGGGCCAGCACGGGGAGTACAGTAAGGCGTCAGGAAAGGTTAAGGGCGCAATAGTTGTGAAGCCCACCCATCCTGTCGGTAGGGAAGGGCAGGATGGGCTCATGCCGGGCAGCTCTGGCACTGCAGGACCGCCCCAGGGTGGCAGGGGGCGTGTCCAAGTGCCAGAGGCAAGTTATGCTGCCGTGTGCTCGGGGGGCGGTTCCCCGAGTACTGTGGGCACTACTGGCGCCGCGGGGCACTCCCCTGTGAGGGGGGGGAGTGTCCGGGCGCCAGAGAGCGTTGTGTCTGTGTGCTCGGGGGGCGGTCCCCCGAGTACAGTGTGTTCTGCGGGCACTGCAGGGCACTCCCCTGTGAGGGGGGGGAGTGTCCCGGTGTCGGGATCAGTGTCCGGCAATGGCGCCGTGGGAGGAGCTGGGGTGCGCTCGGTGGGGCAGCCCCAGACTCAGGAGGCACCATTGATCATTCAGAAGGAGGAGCCATCATCATCATCATCAGCAGCAGCAGCCAAGCCGGAAATTAAGCCAGCGGTACTACAAATCCCAGCCAGCCCAGAATCAGTTAGGCAGGGTATGAGTGAGAATGCTGAGTGTAGTAGTGTTGTGGATGAGAGGAGTGTCAGTGGAGTGAATGTTGGTGGGAGTAGTGGTATGGATGGAAAAAAGGATGATGTGAGTGGTGGTGTGAATGGTGGTTCTGGGTCTGGGTCTGGCCCGGCTGCCCCCCCGGCAGTGACTGCTCCTAGGAGCTATGCTAATGTCGCTGCCGGGGGTTCAGGGGGGTCCCCGTCTCCGTCCATCCCCGGGGGTTACTTGCAACAGCGCCTCCTGGAGGCTCTGCGTAAGGGAGACAGGTCGATCCAGGTAGAGGGAAGGGGTGAGGTCGACCTGTCTTTCTGGATAGAGAGGCACGGTTTGGGGGCTTTCCGAGAGCAGAATGGGGAGGTGGTCTGGTCCCTCCCGACAACCGGGCAGGACAATAACCGCAGGAATGTGGTCCGTCTGATTTGGAGGGGTGAGGATGCGTGCCCACCTCGCGCTAAAGTGGTTGAGCTCCTCCTCCAGATGGAATTCAGGGCGAGTGACATCTTTGCCCTGATCCACCCCTACGGTACGTCCGAGTTTGACGTCAGCTTCGTTCGGCCAGAGGGTCTCGAACTCTTCTGGTCAAACTACGAGGTGGCGAAGAACGAGCCCGGCTGGCGGGATTTTGCCGTAAAGGCAATTTCCCGTCAGAACTCGGTCAAGAAGGTGACCGTTTTGACCCGTAACGAGTCACTTTCTTGTTACGACATCATGACCTGGCTCGGTCGGTATGGGGATGTGACGGACATGCCCAAGAAAAACATTGATGAGCACGGGATCTGGTCCGGGGCCTGGACGTTTTCCGTCAAACTCAGGCGTTCAGGGAGTACGGTTGCCCACATTCCGTCAGCCGCCTTCCTTGGACGTGACAGGATCCAGGTCTTCTACCAGGGGCAGCCTAAGGTCTGTCACAGGTGCGGTAGCCCCACCCATTTTAGCGCAGCCTGTACTGTACAGGTCTGTGCTTTGTGTGGTGGGGTGGGTCATCTGGCCGCATCCTGTAGGCAGATCCGCTGCCATCTGTGTGGTGTCCTCGGGCACCCTTTCAGCCGTTGTCCTAGCGCCTTCGCCCGTGCGGCGGCCGCTCCGGCTGGGGAGAGCTGTGAAGTTGCCTCGGCTGGAGAGGGTACGAGCAGGGATGGGGGCGCACCAGGGCTAGTGAGGAAGAAGGGCCCCGCCAAACTAAGGCGGGAGGAAAATCGGAGGAGGAGTAGGGAGCAGGAGAGTGCCCAAGTGACGGGGGTAGCTCCGGCCCCTGCTCCTGAAGCTGGCCCTGAAATGACTGAAGCCCTGGAGGAGGACGTGCTGGATGAGGAGGTCAGGAGACTGGGCGAAGAGGAGGGCAATATGGCCGACTCTTCTGATTCCTCCCACTATGAAAGTGTGGATGAGGAGAGTGTAGAGAAGGCCAAAAAGAAAGACAAGGGCAAAAGGAAAGGGAGAAAGAAGAGGTCTAAGCCCTCTCTCCCTCGTACTGCGGGCCGGGTCCAAAGCGGAAGCCTGACTGCCCCCCCTCTGGTTGACCTGTCAAACCGGTACCTTGTCCTTGATAACATCTCCTCCCCCTCCTTGGAGGGGGAAGGTGAGGGCGAGGTGCCTAGGGAGAGAGAGCCTCTGGGGGGAACTGGGCCCTGTCCTGTTGAGGCACCTTCCTCAGAGGGCAGGGCTAGACCGGGGTCGGACGGAGACGGGGACCATATGGACCAGAGTGAGTCCAAAAAAAGGGGTAAAAGCGGTCCTGCCCTTTCTTCTTCTTCTGGGGATGAGGGCACGAAGAAGAAGGGGAAGAAGAAATAAAGGTGAGGCCGTCTAACTTAATCACCCATGATGGCGGCACTCACCCCATTGACGCTGGCATCCATTAACTGTGCCAGCATAAAGTCTGATACGGCTAGATTCGCAGCCTTTGATTTTCTCGGCCGTGTTGAAGCCGACATTTTGTATCTGCAAGAGACCAGGTTGTCAGATCTAGCCTCCCTGGTAAAAGCCAGAAGAGAGTGGAGGCGCGGTCCCTCCCACTGGTCTCTTGCGGCTGAGCCGTATAGTGGGGTGGCGGTCCTTTTTACCGCTCCGGTTGAATGCCGACGGGTTATTGAGTTAGAAATGGGGAGGTGCCTGATCTTAGATGTCCTCATGAAGGGGCAAGAGCTCCGGCTCATTAACATCTACGCCCCACAAACCAAGTGGGGCCGCAAAGATCTCTTTATGAGGATTAAGCCCTTCCTTTTTACTAGCCGGCAAGTGATTTTTGGAGGGGACTTCAATAATGTCACGAGGTCCCAAGATAGGAGAGGTTCCAATGGTCCGCTGGCTTACGATAGCGTGGCCCTCAATAATATAGTTAGGGAAGCTCGCCTAGAGGACGCCCACATCCGGAGCCCCTCAGGCCACGTGGGTTTCACCTATCATCGAGGTAGCTGCAGGTCTAGGATAGACAGGTTTTATTTAAAGGAGGAAGCCGTCTCTTCCGCAGTGTCCGTGGTTGAGGTGGAATTCTCCGATCACTGTATGATTTTGTTTTCCTTGAATGTTTCAGAGACCCCCCGGATGGGTAAAGGTTATTGGAAGCTGAATTCGTCCCTCCTGGAGGAAGCGGAGATAAGACAGTCCTTTGAGGATTTTCTTCAGAGTCAGGTACCTTTACTGGACTTTTGTAGTAGTAAGTCAGAGTGGTGGGAGATATTCAAGAAGCGGGTTGCGGGGTTCTTCCGCCAGCTCTCGAGCCTCAGGTCCCTGAATAGGTATCGCCTGTATCAGGGTCTGAGGAGGAAACTCGAGCTCCTTGTCTCGACTGGAGGTAGCCGGGAGGATATCTCCAGAGTGAAATCCTTGCTGATGGGGTGTCAGTACGATAGGCACGCATCTTTGGTTTTTGAGAGGGATTACGGGAGGTACCGCTCGCCCGACCCTTACAAGAACTGTAAGATGTCAGTGAGTAGTAAAGTGGTCTCAGGACTGATTGATAGTACGGGATCTCTGAATCGGTCCAGATCAGGGATCCTGGAGGTCGTCAGATCCTTCTACTCGCACCTCTTGGGAAGGAAGGATCTAGATCGAGACGGGATGTCGGCTTTCCTGGCTGAAACTATTCCTGAGCCAGGGGTAGACCCCTCTCTTGATGTTTTGGCAGAAGAAATCAGGGAAGAGGAAGTGAGACTGGCGATCGAGGGGCTCGCCCCCAAGAAGTCGCCAGGTCCGGATGGCTTAACATCCGAGTGGTACAGGACCTTTAAGGAGTCTTTAGCTCCCCTCTTGACTGAGGTATTCAATGAGTGTCTCTCCTCGGGCACTCTACCAAAGTCAATGAGGAGGTCAGCCCTGATTCTTCTGTCAAAGGGTAAAGATCCTAGCCGGATTGAGAATTGGAGGCCCATAGCTCTTCTCAATACGGACAGGAAGCTTCTGGCCAAGATACTGTTTAATCGGTTGGTGAAATTTGCACCCCGGCTCCTTTCGGGGGCCCAGCACTGCTCTGTACCGGGCCGAAGCACCTTAAGTGCTGTCCTCAGTGTCAGGGAGGCAGTGGAGCGGAGTAGTGCGGGTCTCTGGAAGGGGTACATGCTGTCCTTGGATCAGGCCAAAGCATTTGATCGGGTGAACCACGAGTACCTCTGGTCCGTCCTTCTGAGATATGGCTTACCGAGTACTTTTGTGAATTGGCTTGTCACCTTATATGCCGGGGCAGAGAGTTTCCCGCTGGTGAACGGTTGGTCTGGCCGCTCTTTTGAGGTGGGGTCCGGGGTCCGTCAGGGTTGTCCTTTGAGCCCGCTGTTTACGTGTTCGCAATCGATCCCTTCGTCCGGAGGGTAGATTGTGGGCCGTTGGCGGGAGTCGGGATGACTCTGGCGGAGCCGGATGTCGCCCAGAGAGTGGTGGCGTACGCTGATGATGTCACTATTTTCGTCTCCTCACGGGAGGAGGTCGATGTGGTGATGTCAGAGGTGGACCGCTACTCGGAGGCATCCGGGTCCAAGATCAACCGGGATAAGTGTGAAAGTCTCTGGCTGGGAGGGGGAGATCCCACGTTTGATCTCCCGGACACCCTTCCAGAGCTCCAAGAGTCATCAAAAATTCTGGGCATCACATTCGGCCAGGATGATTATCCCACCAAAAACTGGGACGGTAAGCTCCAGGATGCCACTCAGAGGGTGAACCAGTGGAAGGGTTGGTCTATGACCCTCAGGGAAAGGGTACACCTGACCAAATCGTACCTGCTCCCCTTGTTTATCTATCTGGGCAGTGTATGTATCTTACCAGAGGCTTACTACACTAGGGTCTACAGCCTGTTTTTCCAACTGTTATGGGGGAACAGGTTGAACCTAGTCAAGAGGGAGGTTACGTACCGCACGAGGAGACTAGGGGGTTTATCTATGGTAAACCCTGTGGTGTTCTTAACGAACACCTTCTTGAAAGCTAACATCTCGAACCTCTGGTCAGAGAGGGCTCCTCCGTGGGTACTCTCCTGCAGGGAGTGGTTTCGGCCTTTCTTCCAGGAATGGGAGACAGGAGGGCAAGTGAAGGACCTCCGTACGCCCCATGGATATCTTCCGGCTTACGCTACCCCGACTCTGAAGGCGATACGTCGGTGGGGTCTGGGAGTGTGGGAGATCAGGACCCAGTCAAGGCAGTTCCTTGACAAACGGGTTCTGTTGACCCACTTCCAGAGGCCTCTGGCGCTCAGGGACTGCCCAGGTCGGGATCTGAGGGTGGGGTTGTATCTTTTAAACATGAAAAGGATCCCCCAGAAGTTTTGGGACTTGGCCTGGCGCTGCTTTCAGGGGAAGCTATGTGTAAAGGACAACCTGAAGTACAGGAACTCTGATGACCGGGGATGTCCCCGAGAAGAGTGCGGGGACACGCTGGAAAGCATGGACCACTTTCTGCTTCATTGTCCCTTTAACATAGGGGTCTATAACAGGGTGGGCGCTTCCATCGGCTGGAGTCAACTTGCCGGCCTTGCCTATCCGGAGTGGGCTTATGGGGCATTCAGGAACCTGGGTGGCCGAGATCGGGGCACTTTATTTTTAGTCAGTTTAGTGGTTAGGTACTACACGTGGAACGCACGGTGCTTAGTGTCGACCCAACAGAAAATCCTCTCCGAGGTGGAGGTCTGTAGGAACATCACCGGTGACCTCGGGAAGATCAGGTCTTTGGAGTATGGCAGTCTTGGTACCAGTAGGGCATCTCTCCTGTGGAGAGGTTTCTCATTTCATGTGCCCTAGGTACTAAACCTTTTGGGTAGAGTACCTTTTATTTTTGGTTAGGGGCAGTGTTATAGGGGTAGAGATAGGGTGAGGGCAGGGTCAGATTTATTGTAGGGATAGAATTAGGGAGAATTGTAGGGGGAGTTAGGGAAAGAGTATAAAATGATTTATGTATCAGGTCTGCCATCCTTCTCCCTGGTGGTGGGCTGATGCATGTACACATTAGCTTTTTGTTTTGTTTTTAGTAGACATGGTATGAAGGGCTTACAGGCAACCAAACTTGGGCCTAAAAGGAGTTGTGGTTAAGAGTATATAAGTTGGTTGGGAGGAGTGTTAGGTGGGGAGGGTGTATTTGTGGGTGGTGGTTTTGTGGTGTTTTGGGGACCTGACATGGGTCAGTTAAGGACTGGACTTTGAGAACTGTATGGACGGTATGGACTCTGACCCACGTACAGGAGGGGTGGTGTGGGTGAGGGGACAGTTTTAGTGTAGGTATTTTTCTGTTTTATTTTTTTGTAGTGTATTTACTACATTTTTGTACATTTTCTGTGATTTTGTATATATTGTGTTTTGTATTTATATTGTTTTATATTATATAGTGGCAGTCGGGCCAGTAAAAAGGGAAAAAAAGCGGTGTCATGTGTATGTATATGTATATGTATATATATATATGTATATATATATGTGTGTGTGTTTGATTGTGTATATGCATGTACACATGTTTGTGTATTTTTTTTTTTTTTTTTTTTGTATTTTTTATTTTTTTTTTTCTTTTCCCTCCTTCGGGGAGCTGCTCCCCTCCGGTGTCTCTGCTCTCCTCGCCTCTGGCGTCGCGGTTTCGCTTTTCGGCGGTGTTGTCCTTTTCTTCAGTTCTGGCTTGCTCTTTTTGGGTCCGGCGCTCGCCGGTTTCTGGGTTGCGCGCGGATCCTCTCTGGCCGTCCTCGGCTCCGTGCCGTGCTGGGCGTGCTTTGCGGGCCTTGCGGCTGTGCGGGGGCAGTGCGTGGGACTGGGCTCTTTGGGCCCTCTCTCCGGCCGCGTCTCCGTGCTGCTTTTCCTTGCCCTTCTTTCACTGGTGGATCTCTGGCTGGGAGGCAGAGCGTAGTTTTTTGCGCAAGTTGTGCTGAGCAATTTATTTATATATTACATTTTTTTTTTTTTTTTTTCTTTTCTTCCCCCCCGTGGTAAGGGTAATTTTTATGTTATAGCCAAGTTGTGCTACTTTTATGTTCCTTTTCATTTGGTTTGTTTTTATAGCCAAGTTGTGCTGAATGTTATGTTTATATATATATATTTTTTTTTTATTTATTTATTTATTTATTTATTTTTTATTATTTTTTTTTTTTTTTTTTTTTTTTTTTTTTTTTACTTTTATAAGCCAAGTTGGGCTCTTTTTTTTTTAATGTTTTTTTTGAATGCGTGTTTGTGTGTGTTATTTTGGTATGGGGAAAAGTAAAAGTGTATTTTAGTAAATTTGGGCTGGCCGGTTAGGCAGAATTTGTTTTTGCAATTTTATTTATGTTATGTTTGTTATAGCTGGTTAAGCTTGTTTTTGTTTAATGTTTTGTATCAGATTTGTTTTGCATTTTTATAATAAAAAGAGTTACAGCTCCCAGCAGGGTGTGTGCGGGTGTGTCTCCTGAGACTTCCAGCAGAGCAGAAGCAAGCAGAGATTTCCAACAAGCCTTCCCCAGGTTTGTGGCAGATTCCTGGGGAAGAAGCTCCTGCAATGGAGCCTCGTGGCTCCACTCCCCGTTCCAGGCTGGCGGGAAGTGGAGTGAAAACTTCGACAGCCATTGTTCCGGCCGGGAGAAGATCGGGCAGAGTCTGCAGCAATGCAGGCTCTGCTACCCAGGCTATGGATGCCAGCCAGAGATCCACTGGTGGAAGAAAGGCAAGGAAAAGCAGTGTGGAGATGTGGTCGGAGAGTGGGCCCGGCGAGTCCAGTTCCACGTACTGCTCCCGCATGGCCGCAAGGTTTGCGGAGTACGAGCAGCGCGGCAAGGAGCTGAGGATGGCCAGAGAGGATCTGCGTGCGACCCAGAGTCTGATGAGTACCGGATCCAGAAAGAGCAAGCCAGAACTGAAGAAGAGGATAACATTGCTGAAAGGCGAGATTGTGAAGCTGGAGGCGAGGAGAGCGGAGATACTGGAGGGGAGCGGTCTCTTCAAGGAGAAGCTGATCAACAGCAATCGGTTTGCCGCCACGAAATCCCCAGGTATGGTGGAGGTGGATGATGGGGAGAGTAGTGGCGGTGAAGATAGTGAGGATGGTGGTGAAGAGGAGAAGATGGAGGAAAGTGTGGGAGTTGTAGCTACTCCAGGTGACACCCAGACCCAGGACAGCTACATTGAGGCTGGACAGGTGGCACTTCCGCCAAGCGAGAGTGAGGAGGATGACGTGGAGGGTGAGGCTGGGGGTCTGCTGAGGGCAATTGTGATGCAGGAGTCCCCAGCCCACCTCCAGAATTTCACCTTTGGGGACGAGGAGTGTGAAGATGTGGTGGTAAAGCAGAGGTCCAAGAAAAGGAAGACAAAGGAGACGGTACAATATGTATTTGTCCCCTTCCAGCAGTCTGGGCCAGCTGCAAAGCTGGTTCAGGCTGCGGGCTCCCCCAAACTGCCAGACCCCGTTCCTGAGGTGGAGCGGGGCCAGCACGGGGAGTACAGTAAGGCGTCAGCAATGGCTAAGGGCGCAATAGTTGTGAAGCCCACCCATCCTGTCGGTAGGGAAGGGCAGGATGGGCACATGCCGGGCAGCTCTGGCACTGCAGGACCGCCCCAGGGTGGCAGGGGGCGTGTCCAAGTGCCAGAGGCAAGTTATGCTGCCGTGTGCTCGGGGGGCGGTTCCCCGAGTACTGTGGGCACTACTGGCGCCGCGGGGCACTCCCCTGTGAGGGGGGGGAGTGTCCGGGCGCCAGAGAGCGTTGAGTCCGTGTGCTCGGGGTGCGGTCCCCCGAGTTCAGTTTGTTCTGCGGGCACTGCGGGGAACTCCCCTGTGAGGGGGGGGAGTGTCCCGGTGCCGGGATCATTGCCCAGTCAGGAGAAGCCATCGTCAGCAGCAGCAGCAGCCAAGCCGGAAAAAAAGACTGTAATTAAGCCAGCGGTACTACAAATCCCAGCCAGCCCAGAATCAGTTAGGCAGGGTATGAGTGAGAATGCTGAGTGTAGTAGTGTTGTGGATGAGAGGAGTGTCAGTGGAGTGAATGTTGGTGGGAGTAATGGTATGAATGGAAAAAAGGATGATGTGAGTGGTGGTGTGAGTGAAGGTGTGAATGGTGGTTCTGGGTCTGGGTCTGGGTCTGGCCCGGCTGCCCCCCCGGCAGTGACTGCTCCTAGGAGCTATGCTAATGTCGCTGCCGGGGGTCCAGGGGGGTCCCCGTCTCCGTCCGTCCCCGGGGGTTACTTGCAACAGCGCCTCCTGGAGGCTCTGCGTAGGGGAGACAGGTCGATCCAGGTAGAGGGAAGGGGTGAGGTCGACCTGTCTTTCTGGATAGAGAGGCACGGTTTGGGGGCTTTCCGAGAGCAGAATGGGGAGGTGGTCTGGTCCCTCCCGACAACCGGGCAGGACAATAACCGCAGGAATGTGGTCCGTCTGATTTGGAGGGGTGAGGATGCGTGCCCACCTCGCGCTAAAGTGGTTGAGCTCCTTCTCCAGATGGAATTCAGGGCGAGTGACATCTTTGCCCTGATCCACCCCTACGGTACATCCGAGTTTGACGTCAGCTTCGTTCGGCCAGAGGGTCTCGAACTCTTCTGGTCAAACTACGAGGTGGCGAAGAACGAGCCCGGCTGGCGGGATTTTGCCGTAAAGGCAATTTCCCGTCAGAACTCGGTCAAGAAGGTGACCGTTTTGACCCGTAACGAGTCACTTTCTTGTTACGACATCATGACCTGGCTCGGTCGGTACGGGGATGTGACGGACATGCCCAAGAAAAACATTGATGAGCACGGGATCTGGTCCGGGGCCTGGACGTTTTCCGTCAAACTCAGGCGTTCAGGGAGTACGGTTGCCCACATTCCGTCAGCCGCCTTCCTTGGACGTGACAGGATCCAGGTCTTCTACCAGGGGCAGCCTAAGGTCTGTCACAGGTGCGGTAGCCCCACCCATTTTAGCGCAGCTTGTACTGTACAGGTCTGTGCTTTGTGTGGTGGGGTGGGTCATCTGGCCGCATCCTGTAGGCAGATCCGCTGCCATCTGTGTGGTGTCCTCGGGCACCCTTTCAGCCGTTGTCCTAGCGCCTTCGCCCGTGCGGCGGCCGCTCCGGCTGGGGAGAGCTGTGAGGTTGCCTCGGCTGGAGAGGGTACGAGCAGGGATGGGGGCGCACCAGGGCTAGTGAGGAAGAAGGGCCCCGCCAAACTAAGGCGGGAGGAAAATCGGAGGAGGAGTAGGGAGCAGGAGAGTGCCCAAGTGACGGGGGTAGCTCCGGCCCCTGCTCCTGAAGCTGGCCCTGAAATGACTGAAGCCCTGGAGGAGGACGTGCTGGATGAGGAGGTCAGGAGACTGGGCGAAGAGGAAGGCAATATGGCCGACTCTTCCGATTCCTCCCACTATGAAAGTGTGGATGAGGAGAGTGTAGAGAAGGCCAAAAAGAAAGACAAGGGCAAAAGGAAAGGGAGAAAGAAGAGGTCCAAGCCCTCTCTCCCTCGTACTGCGGGCCGGGTCCAAAGCGGAAGCCTGACTGCCCCCCCTCTGGTTGACCTGTCAAACCGGTACCTCGTCCTTGATAACATCTCCTCCCCCTCCTTGGAGGGGGAAGGTGAGGGCGGGGTGCCTAGGGAGAGAGAGCCTCTGGGGGGAACTGGGCCCTGTCCTGTTGAGGCACCTTCCTCGGAGGGCAGGGCTAGACCGGGGTCGGACGGAGACGGGGACCATATGGACCAGAGTGAGTCCAAAAAAAGGGGTAAAAGCGGTCCTGCCCTTTCTTCTTCTTCTGGGGATGAGGGCACGAAGAAGAAGGGGAAGAGGAAATAAAGGTGAGGCCGTCTAACTTAATCACCCATGATGGCGGCACTCACCCCATTGACGCTGGCATCCATTAACTGTGCCAGCATAAAGTCGGATACGGCTAGATTCGCAGCCTTTGATTTTCTCGGCCGTGTTGAAGCCGACATTTTGTATCTGCAAGAGACCAGGTTGTCAGATCTAGCCTCCCTGGTAAAAGCCAGAAGAGAGTGGAGGCGCGGGCCCTCCCACTGGTCTCTTGCGGCTGAGCCGTATAGTGGGGTGGCGGTCCTTTTTACCGCTCCGATTGAATGCCGACGGGTTATTGAGTTAGAAATGGGGAGGTGCCTGATCTTAGATGTCCTCATGAAGGGGCAAGAGCTCCGGCTCATTAACATCTACGCCCCACAAACCAAGTGGGGCCGCAAAGATCTCTTTATGAGGATTAAGCCCTTCCTTTTTACTAGCCGGCAAGTGATTTTTGGAGGGGACTTCAATAATGTCACGAGGTCCCAAGATAGGAGAGGTTCCAATGGTCCGCTGGCTTACGATAGCGTGGCCCTCAATAATATAGTTAGGGAAGCTCGCCTAGAGGACGCCCACATCCGGAGCCCCTCAGGCCACGTGGGTTTCACCTATCATCGAGGTAGCTGCAGGTCTAGGATAGACAGGTTTTATTTAAAGGAGGAAGCCGTCTCTTCCGCAGTGTCCGTGGTTGAGGTGGAATTCTCCGATCACTGTATGATTTTGTTTTCCTTGAATGTTTCAGAGACCCCCCGGATGGGTAAAGGTTATTGGAAGCTGAATTCGTCCCTCCTGGAGGAAGCGGAGATAAGACAGTCCTTTGAGGACTTTCTTCAGAGTCAGGTACCTTTACTGGACTTTTGTAGTAGTAAGTCAGAGTGGTGGGAGATATTCAAGAAGCGGGTTGCGGGGTTCTTCCGCCAGCTCTCGAGCCTCAGGTCCCTGAATAGGTACCGCCTGTATCGGGGTCTGAGGAGGAAACTCGAGCTCCTTGTCTCGACTGGAGGTAGCCGGGAGGATATCTCCAGAGTGAAATCCTTGCTGATGAGGTGTCAGTACGATAGGCACGCATCTTTGGTTTTTGAGAGGGATTACGGGAGGTACCGCTCGCCCGACCCTTACAAGAACTGTAAGATGTCAGTGAGTAGTAAAGTGGTCTCAGGACTGATTGATAGTACGGGATCTCTGAATCGGTCCAGATCAGGGATCCTGGAGGTCGTCAGATCCTTCTACTCGCACCTCTTGGGAAGGAAGGATCTAAATCGAGACGGGATGTCGGCTTTCCTGGCGGAAACTATTCCTGAGCCAGGGGTAGACCCCTCTCTTGATGTTTTGGCAGAAGAAATCAGGGAAGAGGAAGTGAGACTGGCGATCGAGGGGCTCGCCCCCAAGAAGTCGCCAGGCCCGGATGGCTTAACATCCGAGTGGTACAGGACCTTTAAGGAGTCTTTAGCTCCCCTCTTGACTGAGGTATTCAATGAGTGTCTCTCCTCGGGCACTCTACCAAAGTCAATGAGGAGGTCAGCCCTGATTCTTCTGTCAAAGGGTAAAGATCCTAGCCGGATTGAGAATTGGAGGCCCATAGCTCTTCTCAATACGGACAGGAAGCTTCTGGCCAAGATACTGTTTAATCGGTTGGTGAAGTTTGCACCCCGGCTCCTTTCGGGGGCCCAGCACTGCTCTGTTCCGGGCCGAAGCACCTTAAGTGCTGTCCTCAGTGTCAGGGAGGCAGTGGAGCGGAGTAGTGCGGGTCTCTGGAAGGGGTACATGCTGTCCTTGGATCAGGCCAAAGCATTTGATCGGGTGAACCACGAGTACCTCTGGTCCGTCCTCCTGAGATATGGCTTACCGAGTACTTTTGTGAATTGGCTTGTCACCTTATATGCAGGGGCAGAGAGTTTCCCGCTGGTGAACGGTTGGTCTGGCCGCTCTTTTGAGGTGGGGTCCGGAGTCCGTCAGGGTTGTCCTTTGAGCCCGCTGTTATACGTGTTCGCAATCGATCCCTTCGTCCGGAGGGTAGATTGTGGGCCGTTGGCGGGAGTCGGGATGACTCTGGCGGAGCCGGATGTCGCCCAGAGAGTGGTGGCGTACGCTGATGATGTCACTATTTTCGTCTCCTCACGGGAGGAGGTCGATGTGGTGATGTCAGAGGTGGACCGCTACTCGGAGGCATCCGGGTCCAAGATCAACCGGGATAAGTGTGAAAGTCTCTGGCTGGGAGGGGGAGATCCCACGTTTGATCTCCCGGACACCCTTCCAGGGCTCCAAGATTCAGCAAAAATTCTGGGCATCACATTCGGCCAGGATGATTATCCCACCAAAAACTGGGACGGTAAGCTCCAGGATGCCACTCAGAGGGTGAACCAGTGGAAGGGTTGGTCTATGACCCTCAGGGAAAGGGTACACCTGATCAAATCGTACCTGCTCCCCTTGTTTATCTATCTGGGCAGTGTATGTATCTTACCAGAGGCTTACTACACTAGGGTCTACAGCCTGTTTTTCCAACTGTTATGGGGGAGCAGGTTGAACCTAGTCAAGAGGGAGGTTACGTACCGCACGAGGAGACTAGGGGGCTTATCTATGGTAAACCCCGTGGTGTTCTTAACGAACACCTTCTTGAAAGCCAACATTGCAAACCTCTGGAAAGAGAGGGCTCCTCCGTGGGTACTCTCCTGCAGGGAGTGGTTTCGGCCTTTCTTCCAGGAATGGGAGACAGGAGGGCAAGTGAAGGACCTCCGTACGCCCCATGGATATCTTCCGGCTTACGCTACCCCGACTCTGAAGGCGATACGTCGGTGGGGTCTGGGAGTGTGGGAGATCAGGACCCAGTCAAGGCAGTTCCTTGACAAACGGGTTCTGTTGACCCGCTTCCAGAAGCCTCTGGCGCTCAGGGACTGCCCAGGTCGGGATCTGAGGGTGGGGTTGTATCTTTTAAACATGAAAAGGATCCCCCAGAAGTTTTGGGACTTGGCCTGGCGCTGCTTTCAGGGGAAGCTATATGTAAGGGACAACCTGAAGTGCAGGAACTCTGATGACCGGGGATGTCCCCGAGAAGAGTGCGGGGACACGCTGGAAAGCATGGACCACTTCCTGCTTCATTGTCCCTTTAATATTGGGGTCTACAACAGGGTGGGCGCTTCCATCGGCTGGAGTCAACTTGCCGGCCTTGCCTATCCGGAGTGGGCTTATGGGGCATTCAGGAACCTGGGTGGCCGAGATCGGGGCACTTTATTCTTAGTCAGTTTAGTGGTTAGGTACTACACGTGGAACGCACGGTGCTTAGTGTCGACCCAACAGAAAATCCTCTCCGAGGTGGAGGTCTGTAGGAACATCACCGGTGACCTCGGGAAGATCAGGTCTTTGGAGTATGGCAGTCTTGGTACCAGTAGGGCATCTCTCCTGTGGAGAGGTTTCTCATTTCATGTTCCCTAGGTACTAAACCTTTTGGGTAGAGTACCTTTTATTTTTGGTTAGGGGCAGTGTTATAGGGGTAGAGATAGGGTGAGGGCAGGGTCAGATTTATTGTAGGGATAGAATTAGGGAGAATTGTAGGGGGAGTTAGGGAAAGAGTATAAAATGATTTATGTATCAGGTCTGCCATCCTTCTCCCTGGTGGTGGGCTGATGCATGTGCACATTAGCTTTTTGTTTTGTTTTTAGTAGACATGGTATGAAGGGCTTACAGGCAACCAAACTTGGGCCTAAAAGGGGTTGTGGTTAAGAGTGTATAAGTTTGTATATAAGTTGGTTGGGAGGAGTGTTAGGTGGGGAGGGTGTATTTGTGGGTGGTGGTTTTGTGGTGTTTTGGGGACCTGACATGGGTCAGTTAAGGACTGGACTTTGAGAACTGTATGGACGGTATGGACTCTGACCCATGTACAGGAGGGGTGGTGTGGGTGAGGGGACAGTTTTAGTGTAGGTGTTTTTCTGTTTTTTTTTTTTGTAGTGTATTTACTATATTTTTGTACATTTTCTGTGATTTTGTATATATTTTGTTTTGTATATATTGTGTTTTGTATTTATATTGTTTTATATTATATAGTGTATAGTGGCAGTCGGGCCAGTAAAAAGGAAAAAAAAAAAAAAGCGGTGTCATATGTGTATGTATATATATATATATGTATATGCGTGTGTGTTTGATTGTGTATATGCATGTACACAGGTTTTTTTTTTTTTTTTTTTTTTTTTTTTTTTCCCTCCTTCGGGGAGCTGCTCCCCTCCGGTGTCTCTGCTCTCCTCGCCTCCGGCGTCGCGGTTTCGCTTTTCGGCGGTGTTGTCCTTTTCTTCAGTTCTGGCTTGCTCTTTTTGGGTCCGGCGCTCGCCGGTTTCTGGGTTGCACGCGGATCCTCTCTGGTCGTCCTCGGCTCCTTGCCGTTCTGGGCGTGCTTTGCGGGCCTTGCGGCTGTGCGGGGGCAGTGCGTGGGACTGGGCTCTTTGGGCCCTCTCTCCGGCCACGTCTCCGTGCTGCTTTTCCTTGCCCTTCTTTCACCGGTGGATCTCTGGCTGGGAGGCAGAGCGTAGTTTTGGTTTTTTTTCGCAAGTTGTGCTGAGCAATTTATTTATATATTAAATTTTTTATTTATTTTTTTCTTCCCCCCCGTGGTAAGGGTAATTTTTATGTTATAGCCAAGTTGTGCTACTTTTATTTTCCTTTTCATTTGGTTTGTTTTTATAGCCAAGTTGTGCTGAATTTTATGTTTATATATATATATATATATTTTTTATTTATTTTTTTTATTTTTATAAGCCAAGTTGGGCTCTTTGCATGTTTTTTTTCTGAATGCGTGTTTGTGTGTGTTATTTTGGTATGGGGGAAAAGTAAAAGTGTGTTTTAGTAAATTTGGGCTGGCCGGTTAGGCAGAATTTGTTTTTGCAATTTTATTTATGTTATGTTTGTTATAGCTGGTTAAGCTTGTTTTTGTTAAATGTTTTGTATCAGATTTGTTTTGCATTTTTATAATAAAAAGAGTTACAGCTCCCAGCAGGGTGTGTGCGGGTGTGTCTCCTGAGACTTCCAGCAGAGCAGAGCCAAGCAGAGATTTCCAACAAGCCTTCCCCAGGTTTGTGGCAGATTCCTGGGGAAGAAGCTCCTGCAATGGAGCCTCGTGGCTCCACTCCCCGTTCCAGGCTGGCGGGAAGTGGAGTGAAAACTTCGACAGCCATTGTTCCGGCCGGGAGAAGATCGGGCAGAGTCTGCAGCAATGCAGGCTCTGCTACCCAGGCTATGGATGCCAGCCAGAGATCCACTGGTGGAAGAAAGGCAAGGAAAAGCAGTGTGGAGATGTGGTCGGAGAGTGGGCCCGGCGAGTCCAGTTCCGCGTACTGCTCCCGCATGGCCGCAAGGTTTGCGGAGTACGAGCAGCGCGGCAAGGAGCTGAGGATGGCCAGAGAGGATCTGCGTGCGACCCAGAGTCTGATGAGTACCGGATCCAGAAAGAGCAAGCCAGAACTGAAGAAGAGGATAACATCGCTGAGGGGCGAGATTGTGAAGCTGGAGGCGAGGAGAGCGGAGATACTGGAGGGGAGCGGACTCTTCAAGGAGAAGCTGATCAACAGCAATCGGTTTGCCGCCACGAAATCCCCAGGTAAGGTGGAGGTGGATGATGGGGAGAGTAGTGGCGGCGAAGATAGTGAGGATGGTGGTGAAGAGGAGAAGATGGAGGAAAGTGTGGGAGTTGTAGCTACTCCAGGTGACACCCAGACCCAGGACAGCTACATTGAGGCTGGACAGGTGGCACTTCCGCCAAGCGAGAGTGAGGAGGATGACGTGGAGGGTGAGGCTGGGGGTCTGCTGAGGGCAATTGTGATGCAGGAGTCCCCAGCCCACCTCCAGAATTTCACCTTTGGGGACGAGGAATGTGAAGATGTGGTGGTCAAGCAGAGGTCCAAGAAAAGGAAGACAAAGGAGACGGTACAATATGTATTTGTCCCCTTCCAGCAGTCTGGGCCAGCTGCAAAGCTGGTTCAGGCTGCGGGCTCCCCCAAACTGCCAGACCCCGTTCCTGTGGTGGAGCGGGGCCAGCACGGGGAGTACAGTAAGGCGTCAGGAAAGGCTAAGGGCGCAATAGTTGTGAAGCCCACCCATCCTGTCGGTAGGGAAGGGCAGGATGGGCACATGCCGGGCAGCTCTGGCACTGCAGGACCGCCCCAGGGTGGCAGGGGGCGTGTCCAAGTGCCAGAGGCAAGTTATGCTGCCGTGTGCTCGGGGGGCGGTTCCCCGAGTACTGTGGGCACTACTGGCGCCGCGGGGCACTCCCCTGTGAGGGGGGGGAGTGTCCGGGCGCCAGAGAGCGTTGTGTCTGTGTGCTCGGGGGGCGGTCCCCCGAGTACAGTGTGTTCTGCGGGCACTGCAGGGCACTCCCCTGTGAGGGGGGGGAGTGTCCCGGTGTCGGGATCAGTGTCCGGCAATGGCGCCGTGGGAGGAGCTGGGGTGCGCTCGGTGGGGCAGCCCCAGACTCAGGAGGCACCATTGATCATTCAGAAGGAGGAGCCATCATCATCATCAGCAGCAGCAGCAGCAGCCAAGCCAGAAATTAAGCCAGCGGTACTACAAATCCCAGCCAGCCCAGAATCAGTTAGGCAGGGTATGAGTGAGAATGCTGAGTGTAGTAGTGTTGTGGATGAGAGGAGTGTCAGTGGAGTGAATGTTGGTGGGAGTAGTGGTATGAATGGGAAAAAGGATGATGTGAGTGGTGGTGTGAATGGTGGTTCTGGGTCTGGGTCTGGCCCGGCTGCCCCCCCGGCAGTGACTGCTCCTAGGAGCTATGCTAATGTCGCTGCCGGGGGTCCAGGGGGGTCCCCGTCTCCGTCCGTCCCCGGGGGTTACTTGCAACAGCGCCTCCTGGAGGCTCTGCGTAGGGGAGACAGGTCGATCCAGGTAGAGGGAAGGGGTGAGGTCGACCTGTCTTTCTGGATAGAGAGGCACGGTTTGGGGGCTTTCCGAGAGCAGAATGGGGAGGTGGTCTGGTCCCTCCCGACAACCGGGCAGGACAATAACCGCAGGAATGTGGTCCGTCTGATTTGGAGGGGTGAGGATGCGTGCCCACCTCGCGCTAAAGTGGTTGAGCTCCTCCTCCAGATGGAATTCAGGGCGAGTGACATCTTTGCCCTGATCCACCCCTACGGTACGTCCGAGTTTGACGTCAGTTTCGTTCGGCCAGAGGGTCTCGAACTCTTCTGGTCAAACTACGAGGTGGCGAAGAACGAGCCCGGCTGGCGGGATTTTGCCGTAAAGGCAATTTCCCGTCAGAACTCGGTCAAGAAGGTGACCGTTTTGACCCGTAACGAGTCACTTTCTTGTTACGACATCATGACCTGGCTTGGTCGGTATGGGGATGTGACGGACATGCCCAAGAAAAACATTGATGAGCACGGGATCTGGTCCGGGGCCTGGACGTTTTCCGTCAAACTCAGGCGTTCAGGGAGTACGGTTGCCCACATTCCGTCAGCCGCCTTCCTTGGACGTGACAGGATCCAGGTCTTCTACCAGGGGCAGCCTAAGGTCTGTCACAGGTGCGGTAGCCCCACCCATTTTAGCGCAGCTTGTACTGTACAGGTCTGTGCTTTGTGTGGTGGGGTGGGTCATCTGGCCGCATCCTGTAGGCAGATCCGCTGCCATCTGTGTGGTGTCCTCGGGCACCCTTTCAGCCGTTGTCCTAGCGCCTTCGCCCGTGCGGCGGCCGCTCCGGCTGGGGAGAGCTGTGAAGTTGCCTCGGCTGGAGAGGGTACGAGCAGGGATGGGGGCGCACCAGGGCTAGTGAGGAAGAAGGGCCCCGCCAAACTAAGGCGGGAGGAAAATCGGAGGAGGAGTAGGGAGCAGGAGAGTGCCCAAGTGACGGGGGTAGCTCCGGCCCCTGCTCCTGAAGCTGGCCCTGAAATGACTGAAGCCCTGGAGGAGGACGTGCTGGATGAGGAGGTCAGGAGACTGGGCGAAGAGGAAGGCAATATGGCCGACTCTTCCGATTCCTCCCACTATGAAAGTGTGGATGAGGAGAGTGTAGAGAAGGCCAAAAAGAAAGACAAGGGCAAAAGGAAAGGGAGAAAGAAGAGGTCCAAGCCCTCTCTCCCTCGTACTGCGGGCCGGGTCCAAAGCGGAAGCCTGACTGCCCCCCCTCTGGTTGACCTGTCAAACCGGTACCTCGTCCTTGATAACATCTCCTCCCCCTCCTTGGAGGGGGAAGGTGAGGGCGAGGTGCCTAGGGAGAGAGAGCCTCTGGGGGGAACTGGGCCCTGTCCTGTTGAGGCACCTTCCTCAGAGGGCAGGGCTAGACCGGGGTCGGACGGAGACGGGGACCATATGGACCAGAGTGAGTCCAAAAAAAGGGGTAAAAGCGGTCCTGCCCTTTCTTCTTCTTCTGGGGATGAGGGCACGAAGAAGAAGGGGAAGAAGAAATAAAGGTGAGGCCATCTAACTTAATCACCCATGATGGCGGCACTCACCCCATTGACGCTGGCATCCATTAACTGTGCCAGCATAAAGTCTGATACGGCTAGATTCGCAGCCTTTGATTTTCTCGGCCGTGTTGAAGCCGACATTTTGTATCTGCAAGAGACCAGGTTGTCAGATCTAGCCTCCCTGGTAAAAGCCAGAAGAGAGTGGAGGCGCGGTCCCTCCCACTGGTCTCTTGCGGCTGAGCCGTATAGTGGGGTGGCGGTCCTTTTTACCGCTCCGGTTGAATGCCGACGGGTTATTGAGTTAGAAATGGGGAGGTGCCTGATCTTAGATGTCCTCATGAAGGGGCAAGAGCTCCGGCTCATTAACATCTACGCCCCACAAACCAAGTGGGGCCGCAAAGATCTCTTTATGAGGATTAAGCCCTTCCTTTTTACTAGCCGGCAAGTGATTTTTGGAGGGGACTTCAATAATGTCACGAGGTCCCAAGATAGGAGAGGTTCCAATGGTCCGCTGGCTTACGATAGCGTGGCCCTCAATAATATAGTTAGGGAAGCTCGCCTAGAGGACGCCCACATCCGGAGCCCCTCAGGCCACGTGGGTTTCACCTATCATCGAGGTAGCTGCAGGTCTAGGATAGACAGGTTTTATTTAAAGGAGGAAGCCGTCTCTTCCGCAGTGTCCGTGGTTGAGGTGGAATTCTCCGATCACTGTATGATTTTGTTTTCCTTGAATGTTTCAGAGACCCCCCGGATGGGTAAAGGTTATTGGAAGCTGAATTCGTCCCTCCTGGAGGAAGCGGAAATAAGACAGTCCTTTGAGGACTTTCTTCAGAGTCAGGTACCTTTACTGGACTTTTGTAGTAGTAAGTCAGAGTGGTGGGAGATATTCAAGAAGCGGGTTGCGGGGTTCTTCCGCCAGCTCTCGAGCCTCAGGTCCCTGAATAGGTACCGCCTGTATCGGGGTCTGAGGAGGAAACTCGAGCTCCTTGTCTCGACTGGAGGTAGCCGGGAGGATATCTCCAGAGTGAAATCCTTGCTGATGGGGTGTCAGTACGATAGGCACGCATCTTTGGTTTTTGAGAGGGATTACGGGAGGTACCGCTCGCCCGACCCTTACAAGAACTGTAAGATGTCAGTGAGTAGTAAAGTGGTCTCAGGACTGATTGATAGTACGGGATCTCTGAATCGGTCCAGATCAGGGATCCTGGAGGTCGTCAGATCCTTCTACTCGCACCTCTTGGGAAGGAAGGATCTAAATCGAGACGGGATGTCGGCTTTCCTGGCTGAAACTATTCCTGAGCCAGGGGTAGACCCCTCTCTTGATGTTTTGGCAGAAGAAATCAGGGAAGAGGAAGTGAGACTGGCGATCGAGGGGCTCGCCTCCAAGAAGTCGCCAGGCCCGGATGGCTTAACATCCGAGTGGTACAGGACCTTTAAGGAGTCTTTAGCTCCCCTCTTGACTGAGGTATTCAATGAGTGTCTCTCCTCGGGCACTCTACCAAAGTCAATGAGGAGGTCAGCCCTGATTCTTCTGTCAAAGGGTAAAGATCCTAGCCGGATTGAGAATTGGAGGCCCATAGCTCTTCTCAATACGGACAGGAAGCTTCTGGCCAAGATACTGTTTAATCGGTTGGTGAAGTTTGCACCCCGGCTCCTTTCGGGGGCCCAGCACTGCTCTGTTCCGGGCCGAAGCACCTTAAGTGCGGTCCTCAGTGTCAGGGAGGCAGTGGAGCGGAGTAGTGCGGGTCTCTGGAAGGGGTACATGCTGTCCTTGGATCAGGCCAAAGCATTTGATCGGGTGAACCACGAGTACCTCTGGTCCGTCCTCCTGAGATATGGCTTACCGAGTACTTTTGTGAATTGGCTTGTCACCTTATATGCAGGGGCAGAGAGTTTCCCGCTGGTGAACGGTTGGTCTGGCCGCTCTTTTGAGGTGGGGTCCGGAGTCCGTCAGGGTTGTCCTTTGAGCCCGCTGTTATACGTGTTCGCAATCGATCCCTTCGTCCGGAGGGTAGATTGTGGGCCGTTGGCGGGAGTCGGGATGACTCTGGCGGAGCCGGATGTCGCCCAGAGAGTGGTGGCGTACGCTGATGATGTCACTATTTTCGTCTCCTCACGGGAGGAGGTCGATGTGGTGATGTCAGAGGTGGACCGCTACTCGGAGGCATCCGGGTCCAAGATCAACCGGGATAAGTGTGAAAGTCTCTGGCTGGGAGGGGGAGATCCCACGTTTGATCTCCCGGACACCCTTCCAGGGCTCCAAGATTCAGCAAAAATTCTGGGCATCACATTCGGCCAGGATGATTATCCCTCCAAAAACTGGGACGGTAAGCTCCAGGATGCCACTCAGAGGGTGAACCAGTGGAAGGGTTGGTCTATGACCCTCAGGGAAAGGGTACACCTGACCAAATCGTACCTGCTCCCCTTGTTTATCTATCTAGGCAGTGTATGTATCTTACCAGAGGCTTACTACACTAGGGTCTACAGCCTGTTTTTCCAACTGTTATGGGGGAACAGGTTGAACCTAGTCAAGAGGGAGGTTACGTACCGCACGAGGAGACTAGGGGGTTTATCTATGGTAAACCCTGTGGTGTTCTTAACGAACACCTTCTTGAAAGCTAACATCTCGAACCTCTGGTCAGAGAGGGCTCCTCCGTGGGTACTCTCCTGCAGGGAGTGGTTTCGGCCTTTCTTCCAGGAATGGGAGACAGGAGGGCAAGTGAAGGACCTCCGTACGCCCCATGGATATCTTCCGGCTTACGCTACCCCGACTCTGAAGGCGATACGTCGGTGGGGTCTGGGAGTGTGGGAGATCAGGACCCAGTCAAGGCAGTTCCTTGACAAACGGGTTCTGTTGACCCACTTCCAGAAGCCTCTGGCGCTCAGGGACTGCCCAGGTCGGGATCTGAGGGTGGGGTTGTATCTTTTAAACATGAAAAGGATCCCCCAGAAGTTTTGGGACTTGGCCTGGCGCTGCTTTCAGGGGAAGCTATGTGTAAAGGACAACCTGAAGTACAGGAACTCTGATGACCGGGGATGTCCCCGAGAAGAGTGCGGGGACACGCTGGAAAGCATGGACCACTTTCTGCTTCATTGTCCCTTTAACATAGGGGTCTATAACAGGGTGGGCGCTTCCATCGGCTGGAGTCAACTTGCCGGCCTTGCCTATCCGGAGTGGGCTTATGGGGCATTCAGGAACCTGGGTGGCCGAGATCGGGGCACTTTATTTTTAGTCAGTTTAGTGGTGAGGTACTACACGTGGAACGCACGGTGCTTAGTGTCGACCCAACAGAAAATCCTCTCCGAGGTGGAGGTCTGTAGGAACATCACCGGTGACCTCGGGAAGATCAGGTCTTTGGAGTATGGCAGTCTTGGTACCAGAAGGGCATCTCTCCTGTGGAGAGGTTTCTCATTTCATGTGCCCTAGGTACTAAACCTTTTGGGTAGAGTACCTTTTATTTTTGGTTAGGGGCAGTGTTATAGGGGTAGAGATAGGGTGAGGGCAGGGTCAGATTTATTGTAGGGATAGAATTAGGGAGAATTGTAGGGGGAGTTAGGGAAAGAGTATAAAATGATTTATGTATCAGGTCTGCCATCCTTCTCCCTGGTGGTGGGCTGATGCATGTACACATTAGCTTTTTGTTTTGTGTTTAGTAGACATGGTATGAAGGGCTTACAGGCAACCAAACTTGGGCCTAAAGGGGGTGGTGGTTCAGAATGTATAAGTTTGTATATAAGTTGGTTGGGAGGATTGTTAGGTGGGGAGGGTGTATTTGTGGGTGGTGGTTTTGTGGTGTTTTGGGGTCCTGACATGGGTCAGTTAAGGACTGGACTTTGTGAACTGTATGGACGGTAGTGGACTCTGACCCATGTACAGGAGGGGTGGTGTGGGTGAGGGGACAGTTTTAGTGTAGGTGTTTTCCGTTGTTTTCTGTAGTATATTTTTGTGTATTTTCAGTAAGTTTTGTATTGTGTTTTGTATATATTGGGTTTTGTATTTATATTGTTTTATATTATATAGTGTATAGTGCAGTCGGGCCAGTAGTTAAGTAGTGTCATATGTGTTTATGTGTATGTGTATGTGTGCGTTTATGTGTATGTACATGTGTATGTATATATATATATATGTATGTATGTGTATGCTTGCGTATATGCATGTATACATGTTTGTGTATAAAATTTTATATTTTATTTTTTCCTCCTTGGGGGGGCTGCTCCCCTCCGGTGTCTCTGTTCTCCTCGCCTCCGGCTTCGCGGTCTCGCTTTTCGGCGGTGTTGTCCTTTTCTTCGGTTGTGGATTGCTCTTTTTGGGTCCGGCTCTCGCCGGTTTCTGGGCCGCGCGCAGATCCTCTCTGGCCGTCCTCGGCTCCTTGCCGTGCTGGGCGTGCTTCGCGGGCCTTGCGGCCGTGCGGGGGCGGTGCGTGGGGCTGGGCTCTTTGGGCCCTCTCTCCGGCCGCGTCTCCGCGCTGCTTTTCCCTGCCCTTCTTTCACCGGTGGATCTCTGGCTGTGAGGCAGAGTGTTATTTATTAGGAAGTTGTGCTGAAATATATATTTATTTTTTTTTTTTTTCCCTGGGTAAGGGTCATTTTTGAGTTACAGCCAAGTTGTGCTACCTTTATGTTCCTTTTCTTTTGTTTTATAGCCAAGTCGTGCTTATTTTATGTTTTATATATTTTTATAAGCCAAGTTGGGCTATTTTTATGTTCTTTTTGGAATGCGTGTTTGAGTGTGATATTTAGTTTTTTGGTATGTGAAAAAAGTAAAAGTGTATTTTAGTAAATTTGGGCTGGCCGGTTAGGCAGAATTTGTTTTTGCAATTTTATTTATGTTATGTTTGTTATAGCTGGTTAAGCTTGTTTTTG
Source organism: Hyla sarda (assembly GCF_029499605.1). Taxonomy (NCBI): domain Eukaryota; kingdom Metazoa; phylum Chordata; class Amphibia; order Anura; family Hylidae; genus Hyla; species Hyla sarda. The sequence continues at coordinate 55,275,578 of NC_079194.1, forward strand.
TTTAATGTTTTGTATCTGATTTGTTTTGCATTTTTATAATAAAAGAGTTACAGCTCCCAGCAGGGTGTGTGCGGGTGTGTCTCCTGAGACTTCCAGCAGAGCAGAGCCAAGCAGAGTTTTCCAACAAGCTTTCCCCAGGTTTGTGGCAGATTCCTGGGGAAGAAGCTGCTGCAATGGAGCCTCGTGGCTCCACTCCCCGTTCCAGGCTGGCGGGAAGTGGAGTGAAAACTTCGACAGCCATTGTTCCAGCCGGGAGAAGATCGGGCAGAGTCTGCAGCAATGCAGGCTCTGCTACCCAGGCTACGGATGCCAGCCAGAGATCCACTGGTGGAAGAAAGGCAAGGAAAAGCAGTGTGGAGATGTGGTCGGAGAGTGGGCCCGGCGAGTCCAGTTCCACGTACTGCTCCCGCATGGCCGCAAGGTTTGCGGAGTACGAGCAGCGCGGCAGGGAGCTGAGGATGGCCAGAGAGGATCTGCGTGCGACCCAGAGTCTGATGAGTACCGGATCCAGAAAGAGCAAGCCAGAACTGAAGAAGAGGATAACATCGCTGAAGGGCGAGATTGTGAAGCTGGAGGCGAGGAGAGCGGAGATACTGGAGGGGAGCGGTCTCTTCAAGGAGAAGCTGATCAACAGCGATCGGTTTGCCGCCACGAAATCCCCAGGTAAGGTGGAGGTGGATGATGGGGAGAGTAGTGGCGGTGAAGATAGTGAGGATGGTGGTGAAGAGGAGAAGATGGAGGAAAGTGTGGGAGTTGTAGCTACTCCAGGTGACACCCAGACCCAGGACAGCTACATTGAGGCTGGACAGGTGGCACTTCCGCCAAGCGAGAGTGAGGAGGATGACGTGGAGGGTGAGGCTGGGGGTCTGCTGAGGGCAATTGTGATGCAGGAGTCCCCAGCCCACCTCCAGAATTTCACCTTTGGGGACGAGGAGTGTGAAGATGTGGTGGTAAAGCAGAGGTCCAAGAAAAGGAAGACAAAGGAGACGGTACAATATGTATTTGTCCCCTTCCAGCAGTCTGGGCCAGCTGCAAAGCTGGTTCAGGCTGCGGGCTCCCCCAAACTGCCAGACCCCGTTCCTGAGGTGGAGCGGGGCCAGCACGGGGAGTACAGTAAGGCGTCAGCAACGGCTAAGGGCGCAATAGTTGTGAAGCCCACCCATCCTGTCGGTAGGGAAGGGCAGGATGGGCTCATGCCGGGCAGCTCTGGCACTGCAGGACCGCCCCAGGGTGGCAGGGGGCGTGTCCAAGTGCCAGAGGAGAGTTACGCTGCCGTGTGCTCGGGGGGCGGTTCCCCGAGTACTGTGGGCACTACTGGCGCCGCGGGGCACTCCCCTGTGAGGGGGGGGAGTGTCCGGGCGCCAGAGAGCGTTGAGTCCGTGTGCTCGGGGGGCGGTCCCCCGAGTACAGTTTGTTCTGTGGGCACTGCGGGGCACTCCCCTGTGAGGGGGGGGGGAGTGTCCCGGTGCCGGGATCGGTGTCCATTCAGAAGGAGGAGCCATCGTCAGCAGCAGTCAAGCCAGAAAAAAAAGACTGTAGTTAAGCCAGCGGTACTACAATTCCCAGCCAGCCCAGAATCAGTCAGGCAGGGTATGAGTGAGAATGCTGAGTGTAGTAGTGTTGTGGATGAGAGGAGTGTCAGTGGAGTGAATGTTGGTGGGAGTAGTGGTATGGATGGAAAAAAGGATGATGTGAGTGGTGGTGTGAATGGTGGTTCTGGGTCTGGGTCTGGGTCTGGCCCGGCTGCCCCCCCGGCAGTGACTGCTCCTAGGAGCTATGCTAATGTCGCTGCCGGGGGTCCAGGGGGGTCCCCGTCTCCGTCCATCCCCGGGGGTTACTTGCAACAGCGCCTCCTGGAGGCTCTGCGTAGGGGAGACAGGTCGATCCAGGTAGAGGGAAGGGGTGAGGTCGACCTGTCTTTCTGGATAGAGAGGCACGGTTTGGGGGCTTTCCGAGAGCAGAATGGGGAGGTGGTCTGGTCCCTCCCGACAACCGGGCAGGACAATAACCGCAGGAATGTGGTCCGTCTGATTTGGAGGGGTGAGGATGCATGCCCACCTCGCGCTAAAGTGGTTGAGCTCCTCCTCCAGATGGAATTCAGGGCGAGTGACATCTTTGCCCTGATCCACCCCTACGGTACGTCCGAGTTTGACGTCAGCTTCGTTCGGCCAGAGGGTCTCGAACTCTTCTGGTCAAACTACGAGGTGGCGAAGAACGAGCCCGGCTGGCGGGATTTTGCCGTAAAGGCAATTTCCCGTCAGAACTCGGTCAAGAAGGTGACCGTTTTGACCCGTAACGAGTCACTTTCTTGTTACGACATCATGACCTGGCTCGGTCGGTATGGGGATGTGACGGACATGCCCAAGAAAAACATTGATGAGCACGGGATCTGGTCCGGGGCCTGGACGTTTTCCGTCAAACTCAGGCGTTCAGGGAGTACGGTTGCCCACATTCCGTCAGCCGCCTTCCTTGGACGTGACAGGATCCAGGTCTTCTACCAGGGGCAGCCTAAGGTCTGTCACAGGTGCGGTAGCCCCACCCATTTTAGCGCAGCCTGTACTGTACAGGTCTGTGCTTTGTGTGGTGGGGTGGGTCATCTGGCCGCATCCTGTAGGCAGATCCGCTGCCATCTGTGTGGTGTCCTCGGGCACCCTTTCAGCCGTTGTCCTAGCGCCTTCGCCCGTGCGGCGGCCGCTCCGGCTGGGGAGAGCTGTGAGGTTGCCTCGGCTGGAGAGGGTACGAGCAGGGATGGGGGCGCACCAGGGCTAGTGAGGAAGAAGGGCCCCGCCAAACTAAGGCGGGAGGAAAATCGGAGGAGGAGTAGGGAGCAGGAGAGTGCCCAAGTGACGGGGGTAGCTCCGGCCCCTGCTCCTGAAGCTGGCCCTGAAATGACTGAAGCCCTGGAGGAGGACGTGCTGGATGAGGAGGTCAGGAGACTGGGCGAAGAGGAAGGCAATATGGCCGACTCTTCCGATTCCTCCCACTATGAAAGTGTGGATGAGGAGAGTGTAGAGAAGGCCAAAAAGAAAGACAAGGGCAAAAGGAAAGGGAGAAAGAAGAGGTCCAAGCCCTCTCTCCCTCGTACTGCTGGCCGAGTCCAAAGCGGAAGCCTGACTGCCCCCCCTCTGGTTGACCTGTCAAACCGGTACCTCGTCCTTGATAACATCTCCTCCCCCTCCTTGGAGGGGGAAGGTGAGGGCGAGGTGCCTAGGGAGAGAGAGCCTCTGGGGGGAACTGGGCCCTGTCCTGTTGAGGCACCTTCCTCAGAGGGCAGGGCTAGACCGGGGTCGGACGGAGACGGGGACCATATGGACCAGAGTGAGTCCAAAAAAAGGGGTAAAAGCGGTCCTGCCCTTTCTTCTTCTTCTGGGGATGAGGGCACGAAGAAGAAGGGGAAGAAGAAATAAAGGTGAGGCCGTCTAACTTAATCACCCATGATGGCGGCACTCACCCCATTGACGCTGGCATCCATTAACTGTGCCAGCATAAAGTCTGATACAGCTAGATTCGCAGCCTTTGATTTTCTCGGCCGTGTTGAAGCCGACATTTTGTATCTGCAAGAGACCAGGTTGTCAGATCTAGCCTCCCTGGTAAAAGCCAGAAGAGAGTGGAGGCGCGGTCCCTCCCACTGGTCTCTTGCGGCTGAGCCGTATAGTGGGGTGGCGGTCCTTTTTACCGCTCCGGTTGAATGCCGACGGGTTATTGAGTTAGAAATGGGGAGGTGCCTGATCTTAGATGTCCTCATGAAGGGGCAAGAGCTCCGGCTCATTAACATCTACGCCCCACAAACCAAGTGGGGCCGCAAAGATCTCTTTATGAGGATTAAGCCCTTCCTTTTTACTAGCCGGCAAGTGATTTTTGGAGGGGACTTCAATAATGTCACGAGGTCCCAAGATAGGAGAGGTTCCAATGGTCCGCTGGCTTACGATAGCGTGGCCCTCAATAATATAGTTAGGGAAGCTCGCCTAGAGGACGCCCACATCCGGAGCCCCTCAGGCCACGTGGGTTTCACCTATCATCGAGGTAGCTGCAGGTCTAGGATAGACAGGTTTTATTTAAAGGAGGAAGCCGTCTCTTCCGCAGTGTCCGTGGTTGAGGTGGAATTCTCCGATCACTGTATGATTTTGTTTTCCTTGAATGTTTCAGAGACCCCCCGGATGGGTAAAGGTTATTGGAAGCTGAATTCGTCCCTCCTGGAGGAAGCGGAGATAAGACAGTCCTTTGAGGATTTTCTTCAGAGTCAGGTACCTTTACAGGACTTTTGTAGTAGTAAGTCAGAGTGGTGGGAGATATTCAAGAAGCGGGTTGCGGGGTTCTTCCGCCAGCTCTCGAGCCTCAGGTCCCTGAATAGGTACCGCCTGTACCAGGGTCTGAGGAGGAAACTCGAGCTCCTTGTCTCGACTGGAGGTAGCCGGGAGGATATCTCCAGAGTGAAATCCTTGTTGATGGGGTGTCAGTACGATAGGCACGCATCTTTGGTTTTTGAGAGGGATTACGGGAGGTACCGCTCGCCCGACCCTTACAAGAACTGTAAGATGTCAGTGAGTAGTAAAGTGGTCTCAGGACTGATTGATAGTACGGGATCTCTGAATCGGTCCAGATCAGGGATCCTGGAGGTCGTCAGATCCTTCTACTCGCACCTCTTGGGAAGGAAGGATCTAGATCGAGACGGGATGTCGGCTTTCCTGGCTGAAACTATTCCTGAGCCAGGGGTAGACCCCTCTCTTGATGTTTTGGCAGAAGAAATCAGGGAAGAGGAAGTGAGACTGGCGATCGAGGGGCTCGCCCCCAAGAAGTCGCCAGGTCCGGATGGCTTAACATCCGAATGGTACAGGACCTTTAAGGAGTCTTTAGCTCCCCTCTTGACTGAGGTATTCAATGAGTGTCTCTCCTCGGGCACTCTACCAAAGTCAATGAGGAGGTCAGCCCTGATTCTTCTGTCAAAGGGTAAAGATCCTAGCCGGATTGAGAATTGGAGGCCCATAGCTCTTCTCAATACGGACAGGAAGCTTCTGGCCAAGATACTGTTTAATCGGTTGGTGAAATTTGCACCCCGGCTCCTTTCGGGGGCCCAGCACTGCTCTGTTCCGGGCCGAAGCACCTTAAGTGCTGTCCTCAGTGTCAGGGAGGCAGTGGAGCGGAGTAGTGCGGGTCTCTGGAAGGGGTACATGCTGTCCTTGGATCAGGCCAAAGCATTTGATCGGGTGAACCACGAGTACCTCTGGTCCGTCCTCCTGAGATATGGCTTACCGAGTACTTTTGTGAATTGGCTTGTCACCTTATATGCAGGGGCAGAGAGTTTCCCGCTGGTGAACGGTTGGTCTGGCCGCTCTTTTGAGGTGGGGTCCGGGGTCCGTCAGGGTTGTCCTTTGAGCCCGCTGTTATACGTGTTCGCAATCGATCCCTTCGTCCGGAGGGTAGATTGTGGGCCGTTGGCGGGAGTCGGGATGACTCTGGCGGAGCCGGATGTCGCCCAGAGAGTGGTGGCGTACGCTGATGATGTCACTATTTTCGTCTCCTCACGGGAGGAGGTCGATGTGGTGATGTCAGAGGTGGACCGCTACTCGGAGGCATCCGGGTCCAAGATCAACCGGGATAAGTGTGAAAGTCTCTGGCTGGGAGGGGGAGATCCCACGTTTGATCTCCCGGACACCCTTCCAGAGCTCCAAGAGTCAGCAAAAATTCTGGGCATCACATTCGGCCAGGATGATTATCCCACCAAAAACTGGGACGGTAAGCTCCAGGATGCCACTCAGAGGGTGAACCAGTGGAAGGGTTGGTCTATGACCCTCAGGGAAAGGGTACACCTGACCAAATCGTACCTGCTCCCCTTGTTTATCTATCTGGGCAGTGTATGTATCTTACCAGAGGCTTACTACACTAGGGTCTACAGCCTGTTTTTCCAACTGTTATGGGGGAACAGGTTGAACCTAGTCAAGAGGGAGGTTACGTACCGCACGAGGAGACTAGGGGGTTTATCTATGGTAAACCCTGTGGTGTTCTTAACGAACACCTTCTTGAAAGCTAACATTTCGAACCTCTGGTCAGAGAGGGCTCCTCCGTGGGTACTCTCCTGCAGGGAGTGGTTTCGGCCTTTCTTCCAGGAATGGGAGACAGGAGGGCAAGTGAAGGACCTCCGTACGCCCCATGGATATCTTCCGGCTTACGCTACCCCGACTCTGAAGGCGATACGTCGGTGGGGTCTGGGAGTGTGGGAGATCAGGACCCAGTCAAGGCAGTTCCTTGACAAACGGGTTCTGTTGACCCACTTCCAGAAGCCTCTGGCGCTCAGGGACTGCCCAGGTCGGGATCTGAGGGTGGGGTTGTATCTTTTAAACATGAAAAGGATCCCCCAGAAGTTTTGGGACTTGGCCTGGCGCTGCTTTCAGGGGAAGCTATGTGTAAAGGACAACCTGAAGTACAGGAACTCTGATGACCGGGGATGTCCCCGAGAAGAGTGCGGGGACACGCTGGAAAGCATGGACCACTTCCTGCTTCATTGTCCCTTTAACATAGGGGTCTACAACAGGGTGGGCGCTTCCATCGGCTGGAGTCAACTTGCCGGCCTTGCCTATCCGGAGTGGGCTTATGGGGCATTCAGGAACCTGGGTGGCCGAGATCGGGGCACTTTATTTTTAGTCAGTTTAGTGGTTAGGTACTACACGTGGAACGCACGGTGCTTAGTGTCGACCCAACAGAAAATCCTCTCCGAGGTGGAGGTCTGTAGGAACATCACTGGTGACCTCGGGAAGATCAGGTCTTTGGAGTATGGCAGTCTTGGTACCAGTAGGGCATCTCTCCTGTGGAGAGGTTTCTCATTTCATGTGCCCTAGGTACTAAACCTTTTGGGTAGAGTACCTTTTATTTTTGGTTAGGGGCAGTGTTATAGGGGTAGAGATAGGGTGAGGGCAGGGTCAGATTTATTGTAGGGATAGAATTAGGGAGAATTGTAGGGGGAGTTAGGGAAAGAGTATAAAATGATTTATGTATCAGGTCTGCCATCCTTCTCCCTGGTGGTGGGCTGATGCATGTACACATTAGCTTTTTGTTTTGTTTTTAGTAGACATGGTATGAAGGGCTTACAGGCAACCAAACTTGGGCCTAAAAGGGGTTGTGGTTAAGAGTATATAAGTTGGTTGGGAGGAGTGTTAGGTGGGGAGGGTGTATTTGTGGGTGGTGGTTTTGTGGTGTTTTGGGGACCTGACATGGGTCAGTTAAGGACTGGACTTTGAGAACTGTATGGACGGTATGGACTCTGACCCACGTACAGGACGGGTGGTGTGGGTGAGGGGACAGTTTTAGTGTAGGTGTTTTTCTGTTTTATTTTTTTTTGTAGTGTATTTACTATATTTTTGTACATTTTCTGTGATTTTGTATATATTGTGTTTTGTATTTATATTGTTTTATATTATATAGTGGCAGTCGGGCCAGTAAAAAGGGAAAAAAAGCGGTGTCATGTGTATGTATATGTATGTGTATATATATATATGTATATATATATGTGTGTGTGTGTTTGATTGTGTATATGCATGTACACATGTTTGTGTATTTTTTTTTTTTTTTTCCCTCCTTCGGGGAGCTGCTCCCCTCCGGTGTCTCTGCTCTCCTCGCCTCTGGCGTCGCGGTTTCGCTTTTCGGCGGTGTTGTCCTTTTCTTCAGTTCTGGCTTGCTCTTTTTGGGTCCGGCGCTCGCCGGTTTCTGGGTTGCGCGCGGATCCTCTCTGGCCGTCCTCGGCTCCGTGCCGTGCTGGGCGTGCTTTGCGGGCCTTGCGGCTGTGCGGGGGCAGTGCGTGGGACTGGGCTCTTTGGGCCCTCTCTCCGGCCGCGTCTCCGTGCTGCTTTTCCTTGCCCTTCTTTCACCGGTGGATCTCTGGCTGGGAGGCAGAGCGTAGTTTTTTGCGCAAGTTGTGCTGAGCAATTTATTTATATATTACATTTTTTCTTTTTTTTTTCTTTCTTTTTTTTTTTTTTTCTTTTCTTCCCCCCCGTGGTAAGGGTAATTTTTATGTTATAGCCAAGTTGTGCTACTTTTATGTTCCTTTTCATTTGGTTTGTTTTTATAGCCAAGTTGTGCTGAATTTTATGTTTATATATATATATTTTTTTTATTTATTTATTTATTTATTTTTTTTTTTTTTTACTTTTATAAGCCAAGTTGGGCTCTTTTTTTTGGAATGTTTTTTTTGAATGCGTGTTTGTGTGTGTTATTTTGGTATGGGGGAAAAGTAAAAGTGTATTTTAGTAAATTTGGGCTGGCCGGTTAGGCAGAATTTGTTTTTGCAATTTTATTTATGTTATGTTTGTTATAGCTGGTTAAGCTTGTTTTTGTTTAATGTTTTGTATCAGATTTGTTTTGCATTTTTATAATAAAAAGAGTTACAGCTCCCAGCAGGGTGTGTGCGGGTGTGTCTCCTGAGACTTCCAGCAGAGCAGAAGCAAGCAGAGTTTTCCAACAAGCCTTCCCCAGGTTTGTGGCAGATTCCTGGGGAAGAAGCTCCTGCAATGGAGCCTCGTGGCTCCACTCCCCGTTCCAGGCTGGCGGGAAGTGGAGTGAAAACTTCGACAGCCATTGTTCCGGCCGGGAGAAGATCGGGCAGAGTCTGCAGCAATGCAGGCTCTGCTACCCAGGCTATGGATGCCAGCCAGAGATCCACTGGTGGAAGAAAGGCAAGGAAAAGCAGTGTGGAGATGTGGTCGGAGAGTGGGCCCGGCGAGTCCAGTTCCACGTACTGCTCCCGCATGGCCGCAAGGTTTGCGGAGTACGAGCAGCGCGGCAAGGAGCTGAGGATGGCCAGAGAGGATCTGCGTGCGACCCAGAGTCTGATGAGTACCGGATCCAGAAAGAGCAAGCCAGAACTGAAGAAGAGGATAACATCGCTGAAGGGCGAGATTGTGAAGCTGGAGGCGAGGAGAGCGGAGATACTGGAGGGGAGCGGTCTCTTCAAGGAGAAGCTGATCAACAGCAATCGGTTTGCCGCCACGAAATCCCCAGGTAAGGTGGAGGTGGATGATGGGGAGAGTAGTGGCGGCGAAGATAGTGAGGATGGTGGTGAAGAGGAGAAGATGGAGGAAAGTGTGGGAGTTGTAGCTACTCCAGGTGACACCCAGACCCAGGACAGCTACATTGAGGCTGGACAGGTGGCACTTCCGCCAAGCGAGAGTGAGGAGGATGACGTGGAGGGTGAGGCTGGGGGTCTGCTGAGGGCAATTGTGATGCAGGAGTCCCCAGCCCACCTCCAGAATTTCACCTTTGGGGACGAGGAGTGTGAAGATGTGGTGGTCAAGCAGAGGTCCAAAAAAAGGAAGACCAAGGAGACAGTACAATATGTATTTGTCCCTTTCCAGCAGTCTGGGCCAGCTGCAAAGCTGGTTCAGGCTGCGGGCTCCCCCAAACTGCCAGACCCCGTTCCTGTGGTGGAGCGGGGCCAGCACGGGGAGTACAGTAAGGCGTCAGGAAAGGTTAAGGGCGCAATAGTTGTGAAGCCCACCCATCCTGTCGGTAGGGAAGGGCAGGATGGGCTCATGCCGGGCAGCTCTGGCACTGCAGGACCGCCCCAGGGTGGCAGGGGGCGTGTCCAAGTGCCAGAGGCAAGTTATGCTGCCGTGTGCTCGGGGGGCGGTTCCCCGAGTACTGTGGGCACTACTGGCGCTGCGGGGCACTCCCCTGTGAGGGGGGGGAGTGTCCGGGCGCCAGAGAGCGTTGTGTCTGTGTGCTCGGGGGGCGGTCCCCCGAGTACAGTGTGTTCTGCGGGCACTGCAGGGCACTCCCCTGTGAGGGGGGGGAGTGTCCCGGTGTCGGGATCAGTGTCCGGCAATGGCGCCGTGGGAGGAGCTGGGGTGCGCTCGGTGGGGCAGCCCCAGACTCAGGAGGCACCATTGATCATTCAGAAGGAGGAGCCATCATCATCATCAGCAGCAGCAGCAGCCAAGCCGGAAATTAAGCCAGCGGTACTACAAATCCCAGCCAGCCCAGAATCAGTTAGGCAGGGTATGAGTGAGAATGCTGAGTGTAGTAGTGTTGTGGATGAGAGGAGTGTCAGTGGAGTGAATGTTGGTGGGACTAGTGGTATGAATGGGAAAAAGGATGATGTGAGTGGTGGTGTGAGTGGTGGTGTGAATGGTGGTTCTGGGTCTGGGTCTGGCCCGGCTGCCCCCCCGGCAGTGACTGCTCCTAGGAGCTATGCTAATGTCGCTGCCGGGGGTCCAGGGGGGTCCCCGTCTCCGTCCGTCCCCGGGGGTTACTTGCAACAGCGCCTCCTGGAGGCTCTGCGTAGGGGAGACAGGTCGATCCAGGTAGAGGGAAGGGGTGAGGTCGACCTGTCTTTCTGGATAGAGAGGCACGGTTTGGGGGCTTTCCGAGAGCAGAATGGGGAGGTGGTCTGGTCCCTCCCGACAACCGGGCAGGACAATAACCGCAGGAATGTGGTCCGTCTGATTTGGAGGGGTGAGGATGCGTGCCCACCTCGCGCTAAAGTGGTTGAGCTCCTCCTCCAGATGGAATTCAGGGCGAGTGACATCTTTGCCCTGATCCACCCCTACGGTACGTCCGAGTTTGACGTCAGTTTCGTTCGGCCAGAGGGTCTCGAACTCTTCTGGTCAAACTACGAGGTGGCGAAGAACGAGCCCGGCTGGCGGGATTTTGCCGTAAAGGCAATTTCCCGTCAGAACTCGGTCAAGAAGGTGACCGTTTTGACCCGTAACGAGTCACTTTCTTGTTACGACATCATGACCTGGCTCGGTCGGTATGGGGATGTGACGGACATGCCCAAGAAAAACATTGATGAGCACGGGATCTGGTCCGGGGCCTGGACGTTTTCCGTCAAACTCAGGCGTTCAGGGAGTACGGTTGCCCACATTCCGTCAGCCGCCTTCCTTGGACGTGACAGGATCCAGGTCTTCTACCAGGGGCAGCCTAAGGTCTGTCACAGGTGCGGTAGCCCCACCCATTTTAGCGCAGCTTGTACTGTACAGGTCTGTGCTTTGTGTGGTGGGGTGGGTCATCTGGCCGCATCCTGTAGGCAGATCCGCTGCCATCTGTGTGGTGTCCTCGGGCACCCTTTCAGCCGTTGTCCTAGCGCCTTCGCCCGTGCGGCGGCCGCTCCGGCTGGGGAGAGCTGTGAAGTTGCCTCGGCTGGAGAGGGTACGAGCAGGGATGGGGGCGCACCAGGGCTAGTGAGGAAGAAGGGCCCCGCCAAACTAAGGCGGGAGGAAAATCGGAGGAGGAGTAGGGAGCAGGAGAGTGCCCAAGTGACGGGGGTAGCTCCGGCCCCTGCTCCTGAAGCTGGCCCTGAAATGACTGAAGCCCTGGAGGAGGACGTGCTGGATGAGGAGGTCAGGAGACTGGGCGAAGAGGAAGGCAATATGGCCGACTCTTCCGATTCCTCCCACTATGAAAGTGTGGATGAGGAGAGTGTAGAGAAGGCCAAAAAGAAAGACAAGGGCAAAAGGAAAGGGAGAAAGAAGAGGTCCAAGCCCTCTCTCCCTCGTACTGCGGGCCGGGTCCAAAGCGGAAGCCTGACTGCCCCCCCTCTGGTTGACCTGTCAAACCGGTACCTCGTCCTTGATAACATCTCCTCCCCCTCCTTGGAGGGGGAAGGTGAGGGCGAGGTGCCTAGGGAGAGAGAGCCTCTGGGGGGAACTGGGCCCTGTCCTGTTGAGGCACCTTCCTCAGAGGGCAGGGCTAGACCGGGGTCGGACGGAGACGGGGACCATATGGACCAGAGTGAGTCCAAAAAAAGGGGTAAAAGCGGTCCTGCCCTTTCTTCTTCTTCTGGGGATGAGGGCACGAAGAAGAAGGGGAAGAAGAAATAAAGGTGAGGCCATCTAACTTAATCACCCATGATGGCGGCACTCACCCCATTGACGCTGGCATCCATTAACTGTGCCAGCATAAAGTCTGATACGGCTAGATTCGCAGCCTTTGATTTTCTCGGCCGTGTTGAAGCCGACATTTTGTATCTGCAAGAGACCAGGTTGTCAGATCTAGCCTCCCTGGTAAAAGCCAGAAGAGAGTGGAGGCGCGGTCCCTCCCACTGGTCTCTTGCGGCTGAGCCGTATAGTGGGGTGGCGGTCCTTTTTACCGCTCCGGTTGAATGCCGACGGGTTATTGAGTTAGAAATGGGGAGGTGCCTGATCTTAGATGTCCTCATGAAGGGGCAAGAGCTCCGGCTCATTAACATCTACGCCCCACAAACCAAGTGGGGCCGCAAAGATCTCTTTATGAGGATTAAGCCCTTCCTTTTTACTAGCCGGCAAGTGATTTTTGGAGGGGACTTCAATAATGTCACGAGGTCCCAAGATAGGAGAGGTTCCAATGGTCCGCTGGCTTACGATAGCGTGGCCCTCAATAATATAGTTAGGGAAGCTCGCCTAGAGGACGCCCACATCCGGAGCCCCTCAGGCCACGTGGGTTTCACCTATCATCGAGGTAGCTTCAGGTCTAGGATAGACAGGTTTTATTTAAAGGAGGAAGCCGTCTCTTCCGCAGTGTCCGTGGTTGAGGTGGAATTCTCCGATCACTGTATGATTTTGTTTTCCTTGAATGTTTCAGAGACCCCCCGGATGGGTAAAGGTTATTGGAAGCTGAATTCGTCCCTCCTGGAGGAAGCGGAAATAAGACAGTCCTTTGAGGACTTTCTTCAGAGTCAGGTACCTTTACTGGACTTTTGTAGTAGTAAGTCAGAGTGGTGGGAGATATTCAAGAAGCGGGTTGCGGGGTTCTTCCGCCAGCTCTCGAGCCTCAGGTCCCTGAATAGGTACCGCCTGTATCGGGGTCTGAGGAGGAAACTCGAGCTCCTTGTCTCGACTGGAGGTAGCCGGGAGGATATCTCCAGAGTGAAATCCTTGCTGATGGGGTGTCAGTACGATAGGCACGCATCTTTGGTTTTTGAGAGGGATTACGGGAGGTACCGCTCGCCCGACCCTTACAAGAACTGTAAGATGTCAGTGAGTAGTAAAGTGGTCTCAGGACTGATTGATAGTACGGGATCTCTGAATCGGTCCAGATCAGGGATCCTGGAGGTCGTCAGATCCTTCTACTCGCACCTCTTGGGAAGGAAGGATCTAAATCGAGACGGGATGTCGGCTTTCCTGGCTGAAACTATTCCTGAGCCAGGGGTAGACCCCTCTCTTGATGTTTTGGCAGAAGAAATCAGGGAAGAGGAAGTGAGACTGGCGATCGAGGGGCTCGCCCCCAAGAAGTCGCCAGGCCCGGATGGCTTAACATCCGAGTGGTACAGGACCTTTAAGGAGTCTTTAGCTCCCCTCTTGACTGAGGTATTCAATGAGTGTCTCTCCTCGGGCACTCTACCAAAGTCAATGAGGAGGTCAGCCCTGATTCTTCTGTCAAAGGGTAAAGATCCTAGCCGGATTGAGAATTGGAGGCCCATAGCTCTTCTCAATACGGACAGGAAGCTTCTGGCCAAGATACTGTTTAATCGGTTGGTGAAGTTTGCACCCCGGCTCCTTTCGGGGGCCCAGCACTGCTCTGTTCCGGGCCGAAGCACCTTAAGTGCGGTCCTCAGTGTCAGGGAGGCAGTGGAGCGGAGTAGTGCGGGTCTCTGGAAGGGGTACATGCTGTCCTTGGATCAGGCCAAAGCATTTGATCGGGTGAACCACGAGTACCTCTGGTCCGTCCTCCTGAGATATGGCTTACCGAGTACTTTTGTGAATTGGCTTGTCACCTTATATGCAGGGGCAGAGAGTTTCCCGCTGGTGAACGGTTGGTCTGGCCGCTCTTTTGAGGTGGGGTCCGGAGTCCGTCAGGGTTGTCCTTTGAGCCCGCTGTTATACGTGTTCGCAATCGATCCCTTCGTCCGGAGGGTAGATTGTGGGCCGTTGGCGGGAGTCGGGATGACTCTGGCGGAGCCGGATGTCGCCCAGAGAGTGGTGGCGTACGCTGATGATGTCACTATTTTCGTCTCCTCACGGGAGGAGGTCGATGTGGTGATGTCAGAGGTGGACCGCTACTCGGAGGCATCCGGGTCCAAGATCAACCGGGATAAGTGTGAAAGTCTCTGGCTGGGAGGGGGAGATCCCACGTTTGATCTCCCGGACACCCTTCCAGGGCTCCAAGATTCAGCAAAAATTCTGGGCATCACATTCGGCCAGGATGATTATCCCACCAAAAACTGGGACGGTAAGCTCCAGGATGCCACTCAGAGGGTGAACCAGTGGAAGGGTTGGTCTATGACCCTCAGGGAAAGGGTACACCTGACCAAATCGTACCTGCTCCCCTTGTTTATCTATCTAGGCAGTGTATGTATCTTACCAGAGGCTTACTACACTAGGGTCTACAGCCTGTTTTTCCAACTGTTATGGGGGAACAGGTTGAACCTAGTCAAGAGGGAGGTTACGTACCGCACGAGGAGACTAGGGGGTTTATCTATGGTAAACCCTGTGGTGTTCTTAACGAACACCTTCTTGAAAGCTAACATCTCGAACCTCTGGTCAGAGAGGGCTCCTCCGTGGGTACTCTCCTGCAGGGAGTGGTTTCGGCCTTTCTTCCAGGAATGGGAGACAGGAGGGCAAGTGAAGGACCTCCGTACGCCCCATGGATATCTTCCGGCTTACGCTACCCCGACTCTGAAGGCGATACGTCGGTGGGGTCTGGGAGTGTGGGAGATCAGGACCCAGTCAAGGCAGTTCCTTGACAAACAGGTTCTGTTGACCCACTTCCAGAAGCCTCTGGCGCTCAGGGACTGCCCAGGTCGGGATCTGAGGGTGGGGTTGTATCTTTTAAACATGAAAAGGATCCCCCAGAAGTTTTGGGACTTGGCCTGGCGCTGCTTTCAGGGGAAGCTATGTGTAAAGGACAACCTGAAGTACAGGAACTCTGATGACCGGGGATGTCCCCGAGAAGAGTGCGGGGACACGCTGGAAAGCATGGACCACTTTCTGCTTCATTGTCCCTTTAACATAGGGGTCTATAACAGGGTGGGCGCTTCCATCGGCTGGAGTCAACTTGCCGGCCTTGCCTATCCGGAGTGGGCTTATGGGGCATTCAGGAACCTGGGTGGCCGAGATCGGGGCACTTTATTTTTAGTCAGTTTAGTGGTGAGGTACTACACGTGGAACGCACGGTGCTTAGTGTCGACCCAACAGAAAATCCTCTCCGAGGTGGAGGTCTGTAGGAACATCACCGGTGACCTCGGGAAGATCAGGTCTTTGGAGTATGGCAGTCTTGGTACCAGTAGGGCATCTCTCCTGTGGAGAGGTTTCTCATTTCATGTGCCCTAGGTACTAAACCTTTTGGGTAGAGTACCTTTTATTTTTGGTTAGGGGCAGTGTTATAGGGGTAGAGATAGGGTGAGGGCAGGGTCAGATTTATTGTAGGGATAGAATTAGGGAGAATTGTAGGGGGAGTTAGGGAAAGAGTATAAAATGATTTATGTATCAGGTCTGCCATCCTTCTCCCTGGTGGTGGGCTGATGCATGTACACATTAGCTTTTTGTTTTGTGTTTAGTAGACATGGTATGAAGGGCTTACAGGCAACCAAACTTGGGCCTAAAGGGGGTGGTGGTTCAGAATGTATAAGTTTGTATATAAGTTGGTTGGGAGGAGTGTTAGGTGGGGAGGGTGTATTTGTGGGTGGTGGTTTTGTGGTGTTTTGGGGTCCTGACATGGGTCAGTTAAGGACTGGACTTTGTGAACTGTATGGACGGTAGTGGACTCTTACCCATGTACAGGAGGGGTGGTGTGGGTGAGGGGACAGTTTTAGTGTAGGTGTTTTCCGTTGTTTTCTGTAGTATATTTTTGTGTATTTTCAGTAAGTTTTGTATTGTGTTTTGTATATATTGGGTTTTGTATTTATATTGTTTTATATTATATAGTGTATAGTGCAGTCGGGCCAGTAGTTAAGTAGTGTCATATGTGTTTATGTGTATGTATATGTGTGCGTTTATGTGTATATACATGTGTATGTATATATATATATATATATATGTATGTATATGTATGTGTATGCTTGCGTATATGCATGTATACATGTTTGTGTATAAAATTTTATATTTTATTTTTTCCTCCTTGGGGGGGCTGCTCCCCTCCGGTGTCTCTGTTCTCCTCGCCTCCGGCTTCGCGGTCTCGCTTTTCGGCGGTGTTGTCCTTTTCTTCGGTTGTGGCTTGCTCTTTTTGGGTCCGGCTCTCGCCGGTTTCTGGGCCGCGCGCAGATCCTCTCTGGCCGTCCTCGGCTCCTTGCCGTGCTGGGCGTGCTTCGCGGGCCTTGCGGCCGTGCGGGGGCGGTGCGTGGGGCTGGGCTCTTTGGGCCCTCTCTCCGGCCGCGTCTCCGCGCTGCTTTTCCCTGCCCTTCTTTCACCGGTGGATCTCTGGCTGTGAGGCAGAGTGTTATTTATTAGCAAGTTGTGCTGAAATATTTTTTTTTTTTTTTTTTTTTTTTTTTCCCCCTGGGTAAGGGTCATTTTTGAGTTACAGCCAAGTTGTGCTACCTTTTATGTTCCTTTTCTTTTGTTTTATAGCCAAGTCGTGCTTATTTTATGTTTTATATATTTTTATAAGCCAAGTTGGGCTATTTTTATGTTCTTTTTGGAATGCGTGTTTGAGTGTGATATTTAGTTTTTTGGTATGTGAAAAAAGTAAAAGTGTATTTTAGTAAATTTGGGCTGGCCGGTTAGGCAGAATTTGTTTTTGCAATTTTATTTATGTTATGTTTGTTATAGCTGGTTAAGCTTGTTTTTGTTTAATGTTTTGTATCTGATTTGTTTTGCATTTTTATAATAAAAGAGTTACAGCTCCCAGCAGGGTGTGTGCGGGTGTGTCTCCTGAGACTTCCAGCAGAGCAGAGCCAAGCAGAGTTTTCCAACAAGCTTTCCCCAGGTTTGTGGCAGATTCCTGGGGAAGAAGCTCCTGCAATGGAGCCTCGTGGCTCCACTCCCCGTTCCAGGCTGGCGGGAAGTGGAGTGAAAACTTCGACAGCCATTGTTCCGGCCGGGAGAAGATCGGGCAGAGTCTGCAGCAATGCAGGCTCTGCTACCCAGGCTACGGGTGCCAGCCAGAGATCCACTGGTGGAAGAAAGGCACGGAAAAGCAGTGTGGAGATGTGGTCGGAGAGTGGGCCCGGCGAGTCCAGTTCCACGTACTGCTCTCGCATGGCCGCAAGGTTTGCGGAGTACGAGCAGCGCGGCAAGGAGCTGAGGATGGCCAGAGAGGATCTGCGTGCGACCCAGAGTCTGATGAGTACAGGATCCAGAAAGAGCAAGCCAGAACTGAAGAAGAGGATAACATCGCTGAAGGGCGAGATTGTGAAGCTGGAGGCGAGGAGAGCGGAGATACTGGAGGGGAGCGGTCTCTTCAAGGAGAAGCTGATCAACAGCGATCGGTTTGCCGCCACGAAATCCCCAGGTAAGGTGGAGGTGGATGATGGGGAGAGTAGTGGCGGTGAAGATAGTGAGGATGGTGGTGAAGAGGAGAAGATGGAGGAAAGTGTGGGAGTTGTAGCTACTCCAGGTGACACCCAGACCCAGGACAGCTACATTGAGGCTGGACAGGTGGCACTTCCGCCAAGCGAGAGTGAGGAGGATGACGTGGAGGGTGAGGCTGGGGGTCTGCTGAGGGCAATTGTGATGCAGGAGTCCCCAGCCCACCTCCAGAATTTCACCTTTGGGGACGAGGAGTGTGAAGATGTGGTGGTAAAGCAGAGGTCCAAGAAAAGGAAGACAAAGGAGACGGTACAATATGTATTTGTCCCCTTCCAGCAGTCTGGGCCAGCTGCAAAGCTGGTTCAGGCTGCGGGCTCCCCCAAACTGCCAGACCCCGTTCCTGAGGTGGAGCGGGGCCAGCACGGGGAGTACAGTAAGGCGTCAGCAACGGCTAAGGGCGCAATAGTTGTGAAGCCCACCCATCCTGTCGGTAGGGAAGGGCAGGATGGGCTCATGCCGGGCAGCTCTGGCACTGCAGGACCGCCCCAGGGTGGCAGGGGGCGTGTCCAAGTGCCAGAGGAGAGTTACGCTGCCGTGTGCTCGGGGGGCGGTTCCCCGAGTACTGTGGGCACTACTGGCGCCGCGGGGCACTCCCCTGTGAGGGGGGGGAGTGTCCGGGCGCCAGAGAGCGTTGTGTCTGTGTGCTCGGGGGGCGGTCCCCCGAGTACAGTGTGTTCTGCGGGCACTGCAGGGCACTCCCCTGTGAGGGGGGGGAGTGTCCCGGTGTCGGGATCAGTGTCCGGCAATGGCGCCGTGGGAGGAGCTGGGGTGCGCTCGGTGGGGCAGCCCCAGACTCAGGAGGCACCATTGATCATTCAGAAGGAGGAGCCATCATCATCATCAGCAGCAGCAGCAGCCAAGCCGGAAATTAAGCCAGCGGTACTACAAATCCCAGCCAGCCCAGAATCAGTTAGGCAGGGTATGAGTGAGAATGCTGAGTGTAGTAGTGTTGTGGATGAGAGGAGTGTCAGTGGAGTGAATGTTGGTGGGAGTAGTGGTATGAATGGGAAAAAGGATGATGTGAGTGGTGGTGTGAGTGGTGGTGTGAATGGTGGTTCTGGGTCTGGGTCTGGGTCTGGCCCGGCTGCCCCCCCGGCAGTGACTGCTCCTAGGAGCTATGCTAATGTCGCTGCCGGGGGTCCAGGGGGGTCCCCGTCTCCGTCCGTCCCCGGGGGTTACTTGCAACAGCGCCTCCTGGAGGCTCTGCGTAGGGGAGACAGGTCGATCCAGGTAGAGGGAAGGGGTGAGGTCGACCTGTCTTTCTGGATAGAGAGGCACGGTTTGGGGGCTTTCCGAGAGCAGAATGGGGAGGTGGTCTGGTCCCTCCCGACAACCGGGCAGGACAATAACCGCAGGAATGTGGTCCGTCTGATTTGGAGGGGTGAGGATGCGTGCCCACCTCGTGCTAAAGTGGTTGAGCTCCTCCTCCAGATGGAATTCAGGGCGAGTGACATCTTTGCCCTGATCCACCCCTACGGTACGTCCGAGTTTGACGTCAGTTTCGTTCGGCCAGAGGGTCTCGAACTCTTCTGGTCAAACTACGAGGTGGCGAAGAACGAGCCCGGCTGGCGGGATTTTGCCGTAAAGGCAATTTCCCGTCAGAACTCGGTCAAGAAGGTGACCGTTTTGACCCGTAACGAGTCACTTTCTTGTTACGACATCATGACCTGGCTCGGTCGGTATGGGGATGTGACGGACATGCCCAAGAAAAACATTGATGAGCACGGGATCTGGTCCGGGGCCTGGACGTTTTCCGTCAAACTCAGGCGTTCAGGGAGTACGGTTGCCCACATTCCGTCAGCCGCCTTCCTTGGACGTGACAGGATCCAGGTCTTCTACCAGGGGCAGCCTAAGGTCTGTCACAGGTGCGGTAGCCCCACCCATTTTAGCGCAGCTTGTACTGTACAGGTCTGTGCTTTGTGTGGTGGGGTGGGTCATCTGGCCGCATCCTGTAGGCAGATCCGCTGCCATCTGTGTGGTGTCCTCGGGCACCCTTTCAGCCGTTGTCCTAGCGCCTTCGCCCGTGCGGCGGCCGCTCCGGCTGGGGAGAGCTGTGAAGTTGCCTCGGCTGGAGAGGGTACGAGCAGGGATGGGGGCGCACCAGGGCTAGTGAGGAAGAAGGGCCCCGCCAAACTAAGGCGGGAGGAAAATCGGAGGAGGAGTAGGGAGCAGGAGAGTGCCCAAGTGACGGGGGTAGCTCCTGCCCCTGCTCCTGAAGCTGGCCCTGAAATGACTGAAGCCCTGGAGGAGGACGTGCTGGATGAGGAGGTCAGGAGACTGGGCGAAGAGGAAGGCAATATGGCCGACTCTTCCGATTCCTCCCACTATGAAAGTGTGGATGAGGAGAGTGTAGAGAAGGCCAAAAAGAAAGACAAGGGCAAAAGGAAAGGGAGAAAGAAGAGGTCCAAGCCCTCTCTCCCTCGTACTGCGGGCCGGGTCCAAAGCGGAAGCCTGACTGCCCCCCCTCTGGTTGACCTGTCAAACCGGTACCTCGTCCTTGATAACATCTCCTCCCCCTCCTTGGAGGGGGAGGGTGAGGGCGAGGTGCCTAGGGAGAGAGAGCCTCTGGGGGGAACTGGGCCCTGTCCTGTTGAGGCACCTTCCTCAGAGGGCAGGGCTAGACCGGGGTCGGACGGAGACGGGGACCATATGGACCAGAGTGAGTCCAAAAAAAGGGGTAAAAGCGGTCCTGCCCTTTCTTCTTCTTCTGGGGATGAGGGCACGAAGAAGAAGGGGAAGAAGAAATAAAGGTGAGGCCATCTAACTTAATCACCCATGATGGCGGCACTCACCCCATTGACGCTGGCATCCATTAACTGTGCCAGCATAAAGTCTGATACGGCTAGATTCGCAGCCTTTGATTTTCTCGGCCGTGTTGAAGCCGACATTTTGTATCTGCAAGAGACCAGGTTGTCAGATCTAGCCTCCCTGGTAAAAGCCAGAAGAGAGTGGAGGCGCGGTCCCTCCCACTGGTCTCTTGCGGCTGAGCCGTATAGTGGGGTGGCGGTCCTTTTTACCGCTCCGGTTGAATGCCGACGGGTTATTGAGTTAGAAATGGGGAGGTGCCTGATCTTAGATGTCCTCATGAAGGGGCAAGAGCTCCGGCTAATTAACATCTACGCCCCACAAACCAAGTGGGGCCGCAAAGATCTCTTTATGAGGATTAAGCCCTTCCTTTTTACTAGCCGGCAAGTGATTTTTGGAGGGGACTTCAATAATGTCACGAGGTCCCAAGATAGGAGAGGTTCCAATGGTCCGCTGGCTTACGATAGCGTGGCCCTCAATAATATAGTTAGGGAAGCTCGCCTAGAGGACGCCCACATCCGGAGCCCCTCAGGCCACGTGGGTTTCACCTATCATCGAGGTAGCTGCAGGTCTAGGATAGACAGGTTTTATTTAAAGGAGGAAGCCGTCTCTTCCGCAGTGTCCGTGGTTGAGGTGGAATTCTCCGATCACTGTATGATTTTGTTTTCCTTGAATGTTTCAGAGACCCCCCGGATGGGTAAAGGTTATTGGAAGCTGAATTCGTCCCTCCTGGAGGAAGCGGAAATAAGACAGTCCTTTGAGGACTTTCTTCAGAGTCAGGTACCTTTACTGGACTTTTGTAGTAGTAAGTCAGAGTGGTGGGAGATATTCAAGAAGCGGGTTGCGGGGTTCTTCCGCCAGCTCTCGAGCCTCAGGTCCCTGAATAGGTACCGCCTGTATCGGGGTCTGAGGAGGAAACTCGAGCTCCTTGTCTCGACTGGAGGTAGCCGGGAGGATATCTCCAGAGTGAAATCCTTGCTGATGGGGTGTCAGTACGATAGGCACGCATCTTTGGTTTTTGAGAGGGATTACGGGAGGTACCGCTCGCCCGACCCTTACAAGAACTGTAAGATGTCAGTGAGTAGTAAAGTGGTCTCAGGACTGATTGATAGTACGGGATCTCTGAATCGGTCCAGATCAGGGATCCTGGAGGTCGTCAGATCCTTCTACTCGCACCTCTTGGGAAGGAAGGATCTAAATCGAGACGGGATGTCGGCTTTCCTGGCTGAAACTATTCCTGAGCCAGGGGTAGACCCCTCTCTTGATGTTTTGGCAGAAGAAATCAGGGAAGAGGAAGTGAGACTGGCGATCGAGGGGCTCGCCCCCAAGAAGTCGCCAGGCCCGGATGGCTTAACATCCGAGTGGTACAGGACCTTTAAGGAGTCTTTAGCTCCCCTCTTGACTGAGGTATTCAATGAGTGTCTCTCCTCGGGCACTCTACCAAAGTCAATGAGGAGGTCAGCCCTGATTCTTCTGTCAAAGGGTAAAGATCCTAGCCGGATTGAGAATTGGAGGCCCATAGCTCTTCTCAATACGGACAGGAAGCTTCTGGCCAAGATACTGTTTAATCGGTTGGTGAAGTTTGCACCCCGGCTCCTTTCGGGGGCCCAGCACTGCTCTGTTCCGGGCCGAAGCACCTTAAGTGCGGTCCTCAGTGTCAGGGAGGCAGTGGAGCGGAGTAGTGCGGGTCTCTGGAAGGGGTACATGCTGTCCTTGGATCAGGCCAAAGCATTTGATCGGGTGAACCACGAGTACCTCTGGTCCGTCCTCCTGAGATATGGCTTACCGAGTACTTTTGTGAATTGGCTTGTCACCTTATATGCAGGGGCAGAGAGTTTCCCGCTGGTGAACGGTTGGTCTGGCCGCTCTTTTGAGGTGGGGTCCGGAGTCCGTCAGGGTTGTCCTTTGAGCCCGCTGTTATACGTGTTCGCAATCGATCCCTTCGTCCGGAGGGTAGATTGTGGGCCGTTGGCGGGAGTCGGGATGACTCTGGCGGAGCCGGATGTCGCCCAGAGAGTGGTGGCGTACGCTGATGATGTCACTATTTTCGTCTCCTCACGGGAGGAGGTCGATGTGGTGATGTCAGAGGTGGACCGCTACTCGGAGGCATCCGGGTCCAAGATCAACCGGGATAAGTGTGAAAGTCTCTGGCTGGGAGGGGGAGATCCCACGTTTGATCTCCCGGACACCCTTCCAGGGCTCCAAGATTCAGCAAAAATTCTGGGCATCACATTCGGCCAGGATGATTATCCCACCAAAAACTGGGACGGTAAGCTCCAGGATGCCACTCAGAGGGTGAACCAGTGGAAGGGTTGGTCTATGACCCTCAGGGAAAGGGTACACCTGACCAAATCGTACCTGCTCCCCTTGTTTATCTATCTAGGCAGTGTATGTATCTTACCAGAGGCTTACTACACTAGGGTCTACAGCCTGTTTTTCCAACTGTTATGGGGGAACAGGTTGAACCTAGTCAAGAGGGAGGTTACGTACCGCACGAGGAGACTAGGGGGTTTATCTATGGTAAACCCTGTGGTGTTCTTAACGAACACCTTCTTGAAAGCTAACATCTCGAACCTCTGGTCAGAGAGGGCTCCTCCGTGGGTACTCTCCTGCAGGGAGTGGTTTCGGCCTTTCTTCCAGGAATGGGAGACAGGAGGGCAAGTGAAGGACCTCCGTACGCCCCATGGATATCTTCCGGCTTACGCTACCCCGACTCTGAAGGCGATACGTCGGTGGGGTCTGGGAGTGTGGGAGATCAGGACCCAGTCAAGGCAGTTCCTTGACAAACGGGTTCTGTTGACCCACTTCCAGAAGCCTCTGGCGCTCAGGGACTGCCCAGGTCGGGATCTGAGGGTGGGGTTGTATCTTTTAAACATGAAAAGGATCCCCCAGAAGTTTTGGGACTTGGCCTGGCGCTGCTTTCAGGGGAAGCTATGTGTAAAGGACAACCTGAAGTACAGGAACTCTGATGACCGGGGATGTCCCCGAGAAGAGTGCGGGGACACGCTGGAAAGCATGGACCACTTTCTGCTTCATTGTCCCTTTAACATAGGGGTCTATAACAGGGTGGGCGCTTCCATCGGCTGGAGTCAACTTGCCGGCCTTGCCTATCCGGAGTGGGCTTATGGGGCATTCAGGAACCTGGGTGGCCGAGATCGGGGCACTTTATTTTTAGTCAGTTTAGTGGTGAGGTACTACACGTGGAACGCACGGTGCTTAGTGTCGACCCAACAGAAAATCCTCTCCGAGGTGGAGGTCTGTAGGAACATCACCGGTGACCTCGGGAAGATCAGGTCTTTGGAGTATGGCAGTCTTGGTACCAGTAGGGCATCTCTCCTGTGGAGAGGTTTCTCATTTCATGTGCCCTAGGTACTAAACCTTTTGGGTAGAGTACCTTTTATTTTTGGTTAGGGGCAGTGTTATAGGGGTAGAGATAGGGTGAGGGCAGGGTCAGATTTATTGTAGGGATAGAATTAGGGAGAATTGTAGGGGGAGTTAGGGAAAGAGTATAAAATGATTTATGTATCAGGTCTGCCATCCTTCTCCCTGGTGGTGGGCTGATGCATGTACACATTAGCTTTTTGTTTTGTTTTTAGTAGACATGGTATGAAGGGCTTACAGGCAACCAAACTTGGGCCTAAAAGGGGTTGTGGTTAAGAGTATATAAGTTGGTTGGGAGGAGTGTTAGGTGGGGAGGGTGTATTTGTGGGTGGTGGTTTTGTGGTGTTTTGGGGACCTGACATGGGTCAGTTAAGGACTGGACTTTGAGAACTGTATGGACGGTATGGACTCTGACCCACGTACAGGAGGGGTGGTGTGGGTGAGGGGACAGTTTTAGTGTAGGTGTTTTTCTGTTTTATTTTTTTGTAGTGTATTTACTATATTTTTGTACATTTTCTGTGATTTTGTATATATTGTGTTTTGTATTTATATTGTTTTATATTATATAGTGGCAGTCGGGCCAGTAAAAAGGGAAAAAAGCGGTGTCATGTGTATGTATATATATATATGTATATATATATGTGTGTGTGTTTGATTGTGTATATGCATGTACACATGTTTGTGTATTTTTATTTTTTATTTTTTCCCTCCTTCGGGGAGCTGCTCCCCTCCGGTGTCTCTGCTCTCCTCGCCTCTGGCGTCGCGGTTTCGCTTTTCGGCGGTGTTGTCCTTTTCTTCAGTTCTGGCTTGCTCTTTTTGGGTCCGGCGCTCGCCGGTTTCTGGGTTGCGCGCGGATCCTCTCTGGCCGTCCTCGGCTCCGTGCCGTGCTGGGCGTGCTTTGCGGGCCTTGCGGCTGTGCGGGGGCAGTGCGTGGGACTGGGCTCTTTGGGCCCTCTCTCCGGCCGCGTCTCCGTGCTGCTTTTCCTTGCCCTTCTTTCACCGGTGGATCTCTGGCTGGGAGGCAGAGCGTAGTTTTTTGCGCAAGTTGTGCTGAGCAATTTATTTATATATTACATTTTTTTATTTTTTTTTATTTTATTTTTTTTTTTTTTTCTTCCCCCCCGTGGTAAGGGTAATTTTTATGTTATAGCCAAGTTGTGCTACTTTTATGTTCCTTTTCATTTGGTTTGTTTTTATAGCCAAGTTGTGCTGAATTTTATGTTTATATATATATATATATATTTTTTTATTTATTTATTTATTTATTTATTTTTATTTATTTATTTTTTTACTTTTATAAGCCAAGTTGGGCTCTTTTTTTTTTTGAATGTTTTTTTTGAATGCGTGTTTGTGTGTGTTATTTTGGTATGGGGGAAAAGTAAAAGTGTATTTTAGTAAATTTGGGCTGGCCGGTTAGGCAGAATTTGTTTTTGCAATTTTATTTATGTTATGTTTGTTATAGCTGGTTAAGCTTGTTTTTGTTTAATGTTTTGTATCAGATTTGTTTTGCATTTTTATAATAAAAAGAGTTACAGCTCCCAGCAGGGTGTGTGCGGGTGTGTCTCCTGAGACTTCCAGCAGAGCAGAGCCAAGCAGAGTTTTCCAACAAGCTTTCCCCAGGTTTGTGGCAGATTCCTGGGGAAGAAGCTCCTGCAATGGAGCCTCGTGGCTCCACTCCCCGTTCCAGGCTGGCGGGAAGTGGAGTGAAAACTTCGACAGCCATTGTTCCGGCCGGGAGAAGATCGGGCAGAGTCTGCAGCAATGCAGGCTCTGCTACCCAGGCTACGGGTGCCAGCCAGAGATCCACTGGTGGAAGAAAGGCACGGAAAAGCAGTGTGGAGATGTGGTCGGAGAGTGGGCCCGGCGAGTCCAGTTCCACGTACTGCTCTCGCATGGCCGCAAGGTTTGCGGAGTACGAGCAGCGCGGCAAGGAGCTGAGGATGGCCAGAGAGGATCTGCGTGCGACCCAGAGTCTGATGAGTACAGGATCCAGAAAGAGCAAGCCAGAACTGAAGAAGAGGATAACATCGCTGAAGGGCGAGATTGTGAAGCTGGAGGCGAGGAGAGCGGAGATACTGGAGGGGAGCGGTCTCTTCAAGGAGAAGCTGATCAACAGCGATCGGTTTGCCGCCACGAAATCCCCAGGTAAGGTGGAGGTGGATGATGGGGAGAGTAGTGGCGGTGAAGATAGTGAGGATGGTGGTGAAGAGGAGAAGATGGAGGAAAGTGTGGGAGTTGTAGCTACTCCAGGTGACACCCAGACCCAGGACAGCTACATTGAGGCTGGACAGGTGGCACTTCCGCCAAGCGAGAGTGAGGAGGATGACGTGGAGGGTGAGGCTGGGGGTCTGCTGAGGGCAATTGTGATGCAGGAGTCCCCAGCCCACCTCCAGAATTTCACCTTTGGGGACGAGGAGTGTGAAGATGTGGTGGTAAAGCAGAGGTCCAAGAAAAGGAAGACAAAGGAGACGGTACAATATGTATTTGTCCCCTTCCAGCAGTCTGGGCCAGCTGCAAAGCTGGTTCAGGCTGCGGGCTCCCCCAAACTGCCAGACCCCGTTCCTGAGGTGGAGCGGGGCCAGCACGGGGAGTACAGTAAGGCGTCAGCAACGGCTAAGGGCGCAATAGTTGTGAAGCCCACCCATCCTGTCGGTAGGGAAGGGCAGGATGGGCTCATGCCGGGCAGCTCTGGCACTGCAGGACCGCCCCAGGGTGGCAGGGGGCGTGTCCAAGTGCCAGAGGAGAGTTACGCTGCCGTGTGCTCGGGGGGCGGTTCCCCGAGTACTGTGGGCACTACTGGCGCCGCGGGGCACTCCCCTGTGAGGGGGGGGAGTGTCCGGGCGCCAGAGAGCGTTGTGTCTGTGTGCTCGGGGGGCGGTCCCCCGAGTACAGTTTGTTCTGTGGGCACTGCGGGGCACTCCCCTGTGAGGGGGGGGAGTGTCCCGGTGCCGGGATCGGTGTCCATTCAGAAGGAGGAGCCATCGTCAGCAGCAGTCAAGCCAGAAAAAAAGACTGTAGTTAAGCCAGCGGTACTACAATTCCCAGCCAGCCCAGAATCAGTCAGGCAGGGTATGAGTGAGAATGCTGAGTGTATTAGTGTTGTGGATGAGAGGAGTGTCAGTGGAGTGAATGTTGGTGGGAGTAGTGGTATGGATGGAAAAAAGGATGATGTGAGTGGTGGTGTGAATGGTGGTTCTGGGTCTGGGTCTGGCCCGGCTGCCCCCCCGGCAGTGACTGCTCCTAGGAGCTATGCTAATGTCGCTGCCGGGGGTCCAGGGGGGTCCCCGTCTCCGTCCATCCCCGGGGGTTACTTGCAACAGCGCCTCCTGGAGGCTCTGCGTAGGGGAGACAGGTCGATCCAGGTAGAGGGAAGGGGTGAGGTCGACCTGTCTTTCTGGATAGAGAGGCACGGTTTGGGGGCTTTCCGAGAGCAGAATGGGGAGGTGGTCTGGTCCCTCCCGACAACCGGGCAGGACAATAACCGCAGGAATGTGGTCCGTCTGATTTGGAGGGGTGAGGATGCATGCCCACCTCGCGCTAAAGTGGTTGAGCTCCTCCTCCAGATGGAATTCAGGGCGAGTGACATCTTTGCCCTGATCCACCCCTACGGTACGTCCGAGTTTGACGTCAGCTTCGTTCGGCCAGAGGGTCTCGAACTCTTCTGGTCAAACTACGAGGTGGCGAAGAACGAGCCCGGCTGGCGGGATTTTGCCGTAAAGGCAATTTCCCGTCAGAACTCGGTCAAGAAGGTGACCGTTTTGACCCGTAACGAGTCACTTTCTTGTTACGACATCATGACCTGGCTCGGTCGGTATGGGGATGTGACGGACATGCCCAAGAAAAACATTGATGAGCACGGGATCTGGTCCGGGGCCTGGACGTTTTCCGTCAAACTCAGGCGTTCAGGGAGTACGGTTGCCCACATTCCGTCAGCCGCCTTCCTTGGACGTGACAGGATCCAGGTCTTCTACCAGGGGCAGCCTAAGGTCTGTCACAGGTGCGGTAGCCCCACCCATTTTAGCGCAGCCTGTACTGTACAGGTCTGTGCTTTGTGTGGTGGGGTGGGTCATCTGGCCGCATCCTGTAGGCAGATCCGCTGCCATCTGTGTGGTGTCCTCGGGCACCCTTTCAGCCGTTGTCCTAGCGCCTTCGCCCGTGCGGCGGCCGCTCCGGCTGGGGAGAGCTGTGAGGTTGCCTCGGCTGGAGAGGGTACGAGCAGGGATGAAGGCGCACCAGGGCTAGTGAGGAAGAAGGGCCCCGCCAAACTAAGGCGGGAGGAAAATCGGAGGAGGAGTAGGGAGCAGGAGAGTGCCCAAGTGACGGGGGTAGCTCCGGCCCCTGCTCCTGAAGCTGGCCCTGAAATGACTGAAGCCCTGGAGGAGGACGTGCTGGATGAGGAGGTCAGGAGACTGGGCGAAGAGGAAGGCAATATGGCCGACTCTTCCGATTCCTCCCACTATGAAAGTGTGGATGAGGAGAGTGTAGAGAAGGCCAAAAAGAAAGACAAGGGCAAAAGGAAAGGGAGAAAGAAGAGGTCCAAGCCCTCTCTCCCTCGTACTGCGGGCCGGGTCCAAAGCGGAAGCCTGACTGCCCCCCCTCTGGTTGACCTGTCAAACCGGTACCTCGTCCTTGATAACATCTCCTCCCCCTCCTTGGAGGGGGAGGGTGAGGGCGGGGTGCCTAGGGAGAGAGAGCCTCTGGGGGGAACTGGGCCCTGTCCTGTTGAGGCACCTTCCTCGGAGGGCAGGGCTAGACCGGGGTCGGACGGAGACGGGGACCATATGGATCAGAGCGAATCCAAAAAAAGGGTTAAAAGTGGTCCTGCCCTTTCTTCTTCTTCTGGGGATGAGGGCACGAAGAAGAAGGGGAAGAAGAAATAAAGGTGAGGCCGTCTAACTTAATCACCCATGATGGCGGCACTCACCCCATTGACGCTGGCATCCATTAACTGTGCCAGCATAAAGTCTGATACGGCTAGATTCGCAGCCTTTGATTTTCTCGGCCGTGTTGAAGCCGACATTTTGTATCTGCAAGAGACCAGGTTGTCAGATCTAGCCTCCCTGGTAAAAGCCAGAAGAGAGTGGAGGCGCGGGCCCTCCCACTGGTCTCTTGCGGCTGAGCCGTATAGTGGGGTGGCGGTCCTTTTTACCGCTCCGGTTGAATGCCGACGGGTTATTGAGTTAGAAATGGGGAGGTGCCTGATCTTAGATGTCCTCATGAAGGGGCAAGAGCTCCGGCTCATTAACATCTACGCCCCACAAACCAAGTGGGGCCGCAAAGATCTCTTTATGAGGATTAAGCCCTTCCTTTTTACTAGCCGGCAAGTGATTTTTGGAGGGGACTTCAATAATGTCACGAGGTCCCAAGATAGGAGAGGTTCCAATGGTCCGCTGGCTTACGATAGCGTGGCCCTCAATAATATAGTTAGGGAAGCTCGCCTAGAGGATGCCCACATCCGGAGCCCCTCAGGCCACGTGGGTTTCACCTATCATCGAGGTAGCTGCAGGTCTAGGATAGACAGGTTTTATTTAAAGGAGGAAGCCGTCTCTTCCGCAGTGTCCGTTGTTGAGGTGGAATTCTCCGATCACTGTATGATTTTGTTTTCCTTGAATGTTTCAGAGACCCCCCGGATGGGTAAAGGTTATTGGAAGCTGAATTCGTCCCTCCTGGAGGAAGCGGAGATAAGACAGTCCTTTGAGGACTTTCTTCAGAGTCAGGTACCTTTACTGGACTTTTGTAGTAGTAAGTCAGAGTGGTGGGAGATATTCAAGAAGCGGGTTGCGGGGTTCTTCCGCCAGCTCTCGAGCCTCAGGTCCCTGAATAGGTACCGCCTGTATCGGGGTCTGAGGAGGAAACTCGAGCTCCTTGTCTCGACTGGAGGTAGCCGGGAGGATATCTCCAGAGTGAAATCCTTGCTGATGAGGTGTCAGTACGATAGGCACGCATCTTTGGTTTTTGAGAGGGATTACGGGAGGTACCGCTCGCCCGACCCTTACAAGAACTGTAAGATGTCAGTGAGTAGTAAAGTGGTCTCAGGACTGATTGATAGTACAGGATCTCTGAATCGGTCCAGATCAGGGATCCTGGAGGTCGTCAGATCCTTCTACTCGCACCTCTTGGGAAGGAAGGATCTAAATCGAGACGGGATGTCTGCTTTCCTGGCTGAAACTATTCCTGAGCCAGGGGTAGACCCCTCTCTTGATGTTTTGGCAGAAGAA
Organism: Hyla sarda; assembly: GCF_029499605.1. Lineage (NCBI taxonomy): Eukaryota > Metazoa > Chordata > Amphibia > Anura > Hylidae > Hyla > Hyla sarda. Next base: position 55,305,414 of record NC_079194.1, read on the forward strand.
ATCAGGGAAGAGGAAGTGAGACTGGCGATCGAGGGGCTCGCCCCCAAGAAGTCGCCAGGCCCGGATGGCTTAACATCCGAGTGGTACAGGACCTTTAAGGAGTCTTTAGCTCCCCTCTTGACTGAGGTATTCAATGAGTGTCTCTCCTCGGGCACTCTACCAAAGTCAATGAGGAGGTCAGCCCTGATTCTTCTGTCAAAGGGTAAAGATCCTAGCCGGATTGAGAATTGGAGGCCCATAGCTCTTCTCAATACAGACAGGAAGCTTCTGGCCAAGATACTGTTTAATCGGTTGGTGAAGTTTGCACCCCGGCTCCTTTCGGGGGCCCAGCACTGCTCTGTTCCGGGCCGAAGCACCTTAAGTGCTGTCCTCAGTGTCAGGGAGGCAGTGGAGCGGAGTAGTGCGGGTCTCTGGAAGGGGTACATGCTGTCCTTGGATCAGGCCAAAGCATTTGATCGGGTGAACCACGAGTACCTCTGGTCCGTCCTCCTGAGATATGGCTTACCGAGTACTTTTGTGAATTGGCTTGTCACCTTATATGCAGGGGCAGAGAGTTTCCCGCTGGTGAACGGTTGGTCTGGCCG